>NC_070639.1:22298555-22367046 GCF_947347685.1 Pleuronectes platessa | reverse complement strand
TACTTCTGTTCAGAAACAGAATTATTCCAATATTGCACAAACAGTGAAAGAGGATAAAGGTGCATAGCAGATATTTTTTACCCCCCCCTCTTTTTTAATTAGAAAAACGTATCTTTATAGAAACTGGATGTATGATTGCAGGTAAAATATGGAAAGGGTACTTCTCTTACTCTCAAAGTCTTTCTCAGTGTAGTGTCGGCCCATCTTGTCTCCAATGGGAGAAGCAGAGTCACCAAAAATGTCCCCAAAGCGCTCCACAGACAGAGCCTTCTCCCAGTCCTCCTCCTCCTCCTCCTCCTCCTCTCCCTCCAGAGATCCTTCCTCATCTTCCTCCTCCACTTTCACCTGGAGAAGAACGGTGGAAAGAAAAAATACTTTCAATTTGACAGAAATCAGGGAGAACTGAATCAAACTGCGAAAGGAGAATATTCTTGCCATGTGAAAGTAAAATGTAAATCCCTCAAGAACATAGAGCAACTTTGTGTCCACAATATAGAGAATTGGGTTAAACACATTGCATCAAGCTATTTAAAATGATAATATGTGGATAAAAACAAAAATCAGATTTTCTAAAGATGCTTTTTATTATTACCACCCACATTTAAGTCAAACCCCCTTGTTTTGTTTTGTGTGTCAATGTCAAACATGTATGTTGAGATGATTCCACGGTGGAGCAGGCTCAACATGTCCTGTGTTTCCTCCACTTCATGAAGCGAGGACATCAAATCAATACGACAAAGTGCTAAGCAGAAAAGAGCTAATGCACGAGACAGCCCCTGGAGACGGCTGAGGCTGAAGGGAGTGTCCTGCCAGAGCCATGTGGGGCCTCTGATTGGTCAGATCACTGGGACAGGACGCTGCCTCGGCCTCATATTGGTGCTGGCACGGTGAGCACACTGGCTTCAGCTCTGTGGTCTCTGGTTTCTCTGTGCCAGGGCTCCATTACCTCCTAATTACCAGTGGGTTGAAGGGACAGGATCTGTTTAATGATCGGAGCTACCTATCTACACGGGGCCGAAGGCAGATATAAAGCCAGATCTGATATAAAAGAGGGAACTGTAAATTGATGGAGCAGTGAAAGCTTGTTTTCCCACAAACCAAACTAATGTTCTTATTAATTTCAGCCTCTCACGTCGTGACATCCTGTCCTTTTCAGAGTAAAACCGTGACTTCATAAGAGGGAATGCTACTCCCACCTGAAACAGCTATTAGTCGTGGAATCCTGCTTGTGGAGCAAATGGCTCGATGCTCTTTCATGTGAGCTTTGAAGTCGGGTGGAGCGGAGGGGCCATAGGAGGAGGGCACCCCCCCCGCCCAGGTGGTGGAGGAACTATAGGAATAGAGAACTTATCAGGTCTGCAAGTCCAGACCCAGGTCAGGTGTGTGTGTCTGACCTCGTGTTGGTAATTCTGTGAGTACTAGTCTGTCTTAGCTTTTCTCATCAACTGTCCAGCTCTTACTACAACATTAATATTTCATATTTAAAGGAATTGCTGAGCCAGATAGACACATTCAAATATTTATTAGATGCTGACTCTTTGTGTGTGTGTGTGTGTGAGAGAGAGTAATCAAAGACCCTCACTTTAGTGATCAAGAAGTCTGGTTTATATTTGATGATTTCTGTCCATAATCAGGTTTATTCAAAAGGTAAGAATTACTGTTACTGTCAGGATCTCTCTCTCTCTCTCTCTCTCTCTCTCTCTCTCTCTCTCTCTCTCTCTCTCTCTCTATCGACTGATCCAGATTCAGTCGTTATAACCTTCAGATTAGAGTGTGTATCATGTCAGATGGGAGCACTGAACACCAACATAGTTTCCAGTTAAACCACAGACCTCTCAAATTTAAACAAATGATCTGAAGTCATGACCTAAACCTCCAGCACCCGGGAGGTGTCTCCTCAGAAGCTGCAGCTGATGGGAGCCGCTCATAGCTGGTGATGTTTCTGTAGCAGCCAGAGGAGAGGTTAATAATCCTCCTCTCACGTTCTCCTCCACCTCCGTCTGCCATCGCCCCGAGTGGCATCGTTAACCTACAGGTGGTGATGGTGCAAAGAGGCTGTTGTGTCTCTGTGGATGCAGTGTGTGTGTGTGTGTGTGTGTGGGTGTGGTAATTCTAAGTACACAGTAATTGAGAGGGGGACGTTTAATGGTCCACTCATGTGTCGTTGAGCCTTTTCATTTCCTTCAGCAGTCGCACAATGAGCTCTGCACTGCGCACAACATGGTCCCCACTGTGCATCATGACACGTCAGCTGATCAGCTGGAGGAGCTCGGTACCCCTGAGAACACAAGCTAATCTGTTTCACTGAATAACAGAGAGAAACACAGGATGAGAGCATTTCTCACAGATCCACGTGTGACTCATGTCTGTGCTGAGACATTGGAGGGAACAATTCAGTTTTGAATTGACACGTCTTTTCACTTTTCAGTCCGGATAATCATCTTGTCATGCGTGAAGAAATTCTCTCACTATCTCGTTTCTGCAGAGACAAATATCATCGTCATACCAGTGGTTTACATCTTTTAAAGATTCAAGTAAATCATGTTATTGGAATATCTGCTGTTTTGCTTAAAGTGGTCAAATAAATCTGTGAAGAATTTGAATTTGAGTCGTTCATCTCCTTTTTCAGAGGAAGAATTAGGAAACTGCAAAAAAAATGTATATATATGTTTATTTCATTCATTGACCAAATAAAACATTTAAATGCTAATCTAAATCACAAATCTTTAATAAAATAGAGCAGAAAGAAGAAGAATCTAATATTATCTGCCCCTCTTATGTTTTATTGAAGATTGTGTGTAAACCTCTTTACTGAAATTCCTTTTTCAACCATAGTGCAACAATAACAAAACATCAATAGAAAAATAAACATGTTCTTTGTTCTTGACATTTATGAAACACAGGCTGTTTCAAAGAGCAGGATCCGCCTGAGGGTTAGAATGCTATTATAGCCAAATGCTTCCTTTTGAAAAATACCCTCTCTCTCTGGAAAGACACACAACTTGGCAACACACAATCCAACACGTTCTCAGCAGCACCCAGTAGCCTCCAGCATGTCATCCACCGGAATCACTCACTGGTGGATGATAAAGAAGATGCTTGGCAGCTGATTGGTGTGAAGATTGTGAAAACAGTTTCCCAGTATCTTCCTCTGCAGCCGAGGACCGAGTTAACACCGGATCAGAACTGATTTCAAATCTTTGAAGACTTGTTTTCTCACTTCACGTTCTAGTCTGAAGCTTTCAAGCCAAGCTGCCACCGTTAATGTTCAGAGTGGAAACTGCAGCTCTAGATGAACCTTTTACAGACTCACTAGAATTATTCCATCGCACAAACTGACACAGTCGCATCTGCTACACACTCCTACTCCTGATATCTCTCTGTTTGCAAAGGTCTGGGAATCTTTTTGTAAAATCTTCTGCATAAGAACTCAGCTGCTGCCTGAGTTCTCCTTTCACCAGCTTCCAGAAATCGTCCATAAACAAACCTCAGCACCTTAGCATATCCATATTTCCATCCTAAAGACTTCACAGTGCTAGATGACACCTAAACATCTCTTATCAACACATCCCACATTGCAAACCAGCACTGCTGCTAGTGTGCACAGGGTTGGATTTGTATTATTCATATTGCAAATAGACCAGACATTTAAATCCAGTCCAGGTGTCAGGGAAATATGCCTCGGTTGTTGTTGTTGCCAAAACAGCATAAGCTTAATCTTCTATTCCCTTTTCATATACTTTACACAATATAAATGAGAAAGATCAGTTTGTTTTACAATTTGAACCATTTTCCTTTCCCCCAAGTCCAGTTTTCGTGTTATAAGCTCAAATCACTCTTGGAAAGAAAATAAATAAAGGTTACTATATATAAATCAAATGTGTATCTCCTGAGGGAGCTGCTGGAGGAGAGACAGCAGACTTCTTAAATTCTTTCAAATGGAAGGAAGCCACAATGGTAATGTTTATGAAAAGATTGGCGTCTGTTTCACGTGTTTTAAATCATTTTTATACTACATTCATCTTTTAAAAAACATTAAAAAAAGAAGTGTACCTGTTGTAGACTGATCAGCACATCTATCTCAGGGGCATGACCTCCTGTCGCCATGGGGAGATCTCAGGCGAGGGGGGGGGGGGGGGGACTGGCAGGGGAAGTCTTAGTGTTAGAGGAGGACGGGGGTGGCAGGGGGTCAGGTGTAGGAGTCGTGGGGGGGGGGGTGGGGGGGGGAGGCTAGTGAGGTTTGGCGAGGGGACTTATCATAAGAGGGAAAAAGGAGAAGGAGCTAAGCAGGAGGAACTTGGGGGGGGGGGGGGGGGGGACGGAGCTCAGCCCTTCTCTTTCACGGCTGGAGATCCACGAAGCCCTTGAGGTGGCATCACCTGCAGAATGGACAAGAAACACAGTGTGAATACAAATATTAAATATACTGACAGTGACCGAACACAATGTACTTCAAACCGTATTAAATGATCTATGTATTCTGTTGGAAATGTATTCAATACATATATAGAAACTAGACGATGTAATAAATCAAGCAGCTCACTCTGATGCATCTGCTTCCAGCCACAAGATGGTGTTTGAGTTTATTTTATGAATAAACGTTTGATCCTCGTGTCTGTGTGATGTTTGTATCAGTGGCTATGGTGATAACGCAGCGTGACAAGAAGGAAGAGCAACTGGAAAACTGTGATGGGTAAAAAATTGTTGTTCAAAAATTGTTAAATACATAAATAAAGACAACAGTTCGCTTTTCTATGGATCAAACAAACTTCTCGATTAGAGACATTTTGAGATTTTGCTGGTGTGCAGACTTTGAAAAGCACACAAACAAACAAAACAAACAAACAAACAAACAAACAAGAGAGGGCACCTCAGGTCTGCTTCATTATCCTGATGATTCCAGAATAGACGCCGCTGATTATTCCGTTTTTAATTTGGAGGAAAACACGCCGGGGAGTGTTAGCCTGTAATTTGTCTGGTCAGTGGGAGACGTCACCATTCACCAAAGATCTCCAGAGTTTCTGCTTCTTGTGCTTGTTGAGTTAATTAAATCAATTTGTGGTTTAAGTGGCAAATTGACGTGGACATAATGAAGAGTTACTCCATTCAACTGGCTGCACGAAGAAGTTAAAAGTGTGGTGTTTGTGTGAGTCATTGTGTGCACGCAGGTGGCAAAAACAACAAACAAAATTGTATATATTAGACTGAGTGAAGCAGCAGAAAACATCATTTGAATAATAGGTGGTCTGGAAAATGAATAAGTCATAGAAACAACTGACGTGATGTAACTGACGAGTCCCTAATGGCCGGCTCGGGTTTGGGAGCTGCTGTTTTCACCAAAAAAACAAAAAAGAAGAAGAAGAAGAGAGACTTGGACATCTGTCTCGGTTTTATTCCGCTGACTCATTCGCTCCCTCGGAGATATTTCGACTGTCTCACAAAGCACTGCACACATCACAGGGCTGTGGTGAGATGCAGCACAGTTTGGAGAGTTACCTCTTTACTGTGCACAGAATGTCTCGGTTACATGGAAGCTATAAAGATGAGCTGCAGGGAGCTACTGGGTCAGTTATGCATCGAGAATGTTGATAAGTTTAATTTTGCAGAATCATCTTAGTTGGTGACACATACTACAAAGTAAATCAGGTTTGTATTGACAGCTCAATAAACAGCATTGACTTGTATCCTGACCCTGCACAGAGTGGCCCCCAGAGGACTCAACTGTTCTGAGCATCTCCCACATGGCATGACGTTTCTGTCGACTCACTAGCATTTCATCCAGAGGGAGATGAGCTCTCCTCACACGCAGGGCCCGGGTGTCCTCCTGACTGCCCACCGGTGGAGTGTGTGATCACCTGGGTCTGAGCTGAGCAGGCTCCCTCCCACCCTGACACAAGTTGAATCACTGCTCCGGTGATATGAAATGTCCCAGCCTGCTCCTACCAGCAGGTGATCAGAGAGGTGTCCCTGAGTGAAGGGGACGAGGACATGCATAAGAAGTGACGCACGTTAATAAGGTTCTTTTACCTTTATGTTAGTATTTCCCTTTTACAGTGCATTGTGTTATTTTGTTATCCGTAAATGAATGAAATATATATTTGTGTCTGTCCACACGTCTGCAACACATCAGGTCTGTGTCCATGTGAATATGATGGGGTGGGATGATGAGCACTAAATCATTTGTGTTTGTGTGAGTCTGTGTGTGTGTGTGTGTGTGTGTGTGTGTGTGTGTGTGTGTGTGTGTGTGTGTGTGTGTGTGTGTGTGTGATAGGATGTTGTAATTAAAAAGCGTCTGAAGAAAAAATATATGATGCATAATAAGTGGTGAGGTGACTTTTTCCCCAGCAGCCCTGAATCCACAGCAAATTTTGATTTCCATGTAATTAGTATCATCTGTACTGCATCAAAGAAAGTGGAGAATCATTACTCGGATCAGAAACTGAACTAGAATCAGTCTTGGCCTCAGTGCACAGACATCTTGCAGAGTTTCACAGTTCACACTGAGGGACGTTGACACAATTTCACTCACAGAGCGGCAGGAGAGTGTGAGTTCTGTTACACAACACAGATCCGCCTGTAGCACGATGAAGACCAACAACTCACAGGCAGCAATTAAGATGTATAACATGAGAGCTCCCCAAAAGTGAAGCCACAGCATCTTGATCACCACCTAGTGGCTAGCTGCAGTATAAACCCTGCGTCCTTCTCGTTAGTGAATGGGACATGGACAAAAACTAAAAAGTCAAAATGTATTTTTTTTTTGAAGATGCCTCTGTCATGTTAGGTTGTTCTTATCACACTGTTTGTTCAACTGGTTTTAATGAGTTATTTGATGCTATAAAGACGGGATGAAGGATCATGACACTGAATCATATTTGGTCTCAGTCTCCAAAAGACGGCAGCGTTCCTAGGGGGAATATTTCAGCTTCATTACCGAGTAGTGGGAGGAGGTGGTAACGCATCCACCATATTGTCAGAAGGTCCAACCAGATGAAACCCACTGTTCCCAACATCTGTCTGCAGCCATTATCATTCTGCTACAGAGGGAAAACCACCGGCTTGTTTGTGATTCATCTAACAAAATCACCATCATCTTGAAAAGCACTGAGCCCAAGATGCAGAGGCAGTGTCCTTGTGAAACAGTGTGAAATATGATAACATAAATAAATATATAGCTTAACGGGAGGAAAATGCTGCATGAAATACGCAGCCAGTGGCAGGTTTATACTCTCAGGCACAGCTGGCAGCGATTTTTTGATGTGTCACTATATTTAGAGAGAAGTGGGCAGCAAACAGCAGCTCATAGTTTTACAAAGGCCTCAAACTTCCACACTGTGAAGCTGCTGAAGATATAAACCATCACTAAAATAAGCTTCAAAGAAAGAGTTGAATGTAGATGAAGAAATATCTCTTTATGTCAATGAGTCGTTCAGTCAGACACCAGAGGAATAAAAGAGTATTATCTATCAGCTAAAATATGTATTATAGTATCATTACTCTGAATAAACCACAGATACCTTGTACAAATTATGTAATAAAGAACAATACCAAAAGGATTTAGAAGAATAATGTTTAATTTAGCACTTTAACATTTTGGCTTTCTCTTGTTTTATTTAGCTGATGGATCTTAAAATATCCGTAATATTTTTTACCTTCCTTTAACTTGAAATCTTCATCTTTGTCGTCTCTACTCATGTGACAGATTCTAAGATGTGACTGCTGCTAATTGGGGGAGACACAGATATGATAACTATAGAGATTTATATATATATCTACATGTATACACAATTAATTTGATAATTGTGGACACTGCAACACTGTTTAACCCTGAAAATCCAAAGTGTGTAGGTTGAATGATAAGATAACAACAAGGCCTTTAATTACTTAATTAACTTGAGCTATAGAGGTTAGTGCAAAAATAATAATGCTAAATATTGACAGGGTCAAAAACACCACAAGGGGTCTTCACCCTTCAATGGATTCACCTGGATTCCTACTCTTCCTTCTCATGGGTTTTCAAGCCCCACGGTCTGCAGCCTCCGGTCCAGACGTGAGTGGTGCACGGATCGATACTCACACTCACTTCTGTAATTCTTTCTTTATAAAACATTGAGGCCGGAGCGGGTCACGTTACCAGAACCATCTGGTTTCCTCCAGAACACAAACAAGTAGGAATATGAGCAGCTGCCAGGGGGGCGGGGGGGGATCCAGTGAAGCCCCTTCCCTCTCCTCAGTGGACGATGGATGCTGAGTCATTACTACATGTGAGTGACCTTACATCCACCTCCACACCCCCCCCCCCCCCCCCCCCCCCACCCAGCCTCTGCATGTGTGCACTCTGAATCACCTGCTGGTCTCAGGACGACGTGCACATGCATCAACCACTATCAACACACTATAATGAGCACAGACACCGCCTCTGGAGCAGTGAGGCTCCACCTGCACGACGGAGACGTGTGAGCCTCTCGGTGCAGCTCTTCACGGAGGCTCTCCTGCAGCGTCTATTTACATGGATGCCAAAAACTTCAGCTCGCAGCCCCGCGCGGTCACATGTCCTCGGCTCGGCCACATGCATGTCTTTGTTGCGTGTCCAGTGACCGTGCACCGACTCAGCATCGATTTCCCCCCCCTACTCGATGTCTCCAAGACGCGTGCGCGCTCCAACATGTAATCAATCACTGATAAACAACGTGTTCGCCGAACCTACCTGCGGTGTCGTTGAGCAGCGCCGCGGAGGAGGAGGAGGAAGAGGAGGAAGAGGAGGAAGAGGAGGCGGAGTGCGAGCAGGAGCTGCTGCGGGGAAGCTGGTCCATGGAACCTGGAGAGGACGCGCCGCGCAGCCGCTGCATCCGCGAAGGATGCTCAGCGTGACCACGTGACTCCGGAGGACAACCTGCCCATGTGAAGTCACTGATGGACAACAACAACAACAACAACAACAACAACAACACGTCCAACCAGGTGAAGCGTAAGGAGCTGCACACACACACTGTCACTCAGACAATCACACTTGATTTAGGGCAGTTTTAATGCAAACAATGAAACACAAAGCGTTTCACAGGATAAAAAAACAGAAACAAACCTGTACACCCCCCCCACCCACCCACCCCCATCTACACACAGAGCAAAACAATATTAACAGGAACAGAGGAAACTCTACCAATAATGTCGTAAATCTGAAAATGGGGAGATAACAAAGTCACGTAAACAAAGAATGATAAAGAGATGAATATAATATCATAAAATAGTAAAAGAGATGAGAATAAGATATAGATTCAATAATAATAAAGAAGATAAGAAAAACATAAATATATAATAGTAAAATACTAAGAGAGATTCGAGAAAGTTGATTAAATAAAATATGATCATAATAAATACAATGATGTGAATAACGAGCAATAATCCAACCCTGCCCGTAAAATTACAGATCTTCTTTTTTCACTTTTGTAAATCCAGTCCTCCACACATTCACAACAGAGAACTGTTTAAAGCATTAAACCAACAAACAGTCTCCCTGCTGGTAAACAAGTCAATAAATAAAACATTGAGATTATCATGGCATTTTTGGGATACAAATTATGTGTCTGCATTATTCAATAAATCAAATATAGTTTAGAGAGACGTCTGTCTCATCTTATGAAGGTGATGAATTGTTTTTGAAGTTCAAAAAAAGGTTTGTGACATCTGATACAACTACATTCAAGTGTGCAAGTTAGAGAGACACTGGAACATCTTCATCAACAGATCATCAACCATGTTTAAAAGTGTGAGGAAAGTGTCTGTGGGTCCACATGAACTTTTCCAGATGCTGATTCAAACATGTAACAGGAGGAAGCAGATGTTGAATCGACTCCACTCACTCTCTCAGGCTCTGCTCAGATCATCAGCCTGTGGTGATGATCTGAACATTACATGTAGGCGTGCAACAGTCAAAGTGCAATATGGATCCACTCCACTGGAGGGGGCACTAACCTTAAGGATAAGAGTCACTCGTAGATGATGCACTGAGTCTGACATCATTACAACATATTTGATTAAAAGCTAAAGGAATCCATCTATGTTTTCATCTTTGACACAATCCTTCCTCCCTGTGAGTCATTATAAGTTTAATACGTTTAACAACCGCAGCAACAGAGAGCTGTGCACAACATAAATACAAATGTGTAAAACTACATTTTGTGAGGATTTGTTTAGATAGAAGATAAAGTGAAACCACTGAAACAGAGGGAAGACGATTTTTGCATTAATGCATTTTCCAATATGCACTATGGATTCTGTCCACTAGAGGGGGCCCTAACTTTAAAGATTAAAAAAACACATAAGGGGAACTTGTGTTTGATGCAAAGAATATTTACATAGTTACTAAAAAGTTTATCAAAAGATGCTATAAAATGTATAGAATATAAAAGTAGACAACATAGGAACATATAAGGCAATCGGAAAGCTCCTTATTGAATAGAAAACACGTTTTAATACATTTATACATTAAATAAGATGTGTTAAATAAAACATTCATTGCATTATTCTTCTTCCTGAAGTTATGACAAGTAGTTGAAACACACCATCCTCCAGACAGGAGAAGACTGACTATGTGACAGACTTTATACAGGTGGCAGGAAACCATGTTAATGTTTAAAGATTAAAACTGTTTAAAAACCTGCAATACAGACGTTGCACAGCTGGAGGGGGGGGGGGGGGGGGATGTCATCCAGATGGAACAGTTTCCACTCTCATTGTATAATGAAGGAAAGTAAGCAGGGATCTGATTTATTGTGCTCATTTGTGTTCAGGTGACGGAGATAATTTCATTTCCCCTCTCATCCGGCCCCTGTGCAGGTTAAACCAGGTGAGCAGAACCTGAACATGGTCCCTGAACGCATCACGAGATCAGATCTGTTGCTTTGCAAAATGCTGAATGTGCACAGAAACAGTTCCGTCTCATATTGTAACGAACTTCCAGGGTCTGAGCTCGTCTCCTGATGTGACCTCACAGACACTTCTGCTCTCACAGGATGTTTCTATTGGCTGCGTCACCACCTGACGCTTTGGTCCCGCGGCCCTGAGGCAGATCTGTTGGCCCAGTGATTACAGGTCTCGCACTGGGAAATAACACTGGGAGAACCACGGATTTCATTTCCCTCTGTTCAAACACTTTTCTTCTGTTGTCATAAGGTAACAACTCTTTCTCCATGATGTACTGCAACACGCTGCCGTATCTTTTCCATTTGTTTGCCTGAAGCTGCACAAATCATTGTTAATCAGGTCACAGCCAAACCACATCTTCACGTGCCTCTGCATCTCATCTGCATAAAGCAAAGAGCAGCACCAGGCTAATCTGCTAATGCTAGCATGGTGACTCTTTTAAAAGTAGAAGGAATACACATACTTACCTAGTTTTTTAAATGTTACATAACTTTAAATACTCTAATTACATATTAAAGTTTGATGCTTGTGCAGGCTGATTGAATCGAGGCCATTGTATTGTTATTGGCATGGCTCTCTTCTTACTGGTATTAAAACTCATTAAACTGGTCTTTAAACTGGTATTCTCCTCTCTATTTAGGGTATTAACTCTAACAGAGGGAGAACATGATCAGAGCAAAGCACTGAATCCTTCCTTCAGGAGCACATTGCCCAAACATTTAAATAAAGTGCAAGCGGGGATTGGCCGAGTAGATGTCTGAGCTGGAAAATGGCGTTGAGCGAGGCCAAGGCAGACATTTTGAAAGGAAGTTGGCAGGACTGTGACGCTGCTGCAGTGCAGATGATGAAAAACATGCCCCTCGGGAGCAGAGCTGAACATCTTAAAGAAACAGGCCGACAGCTGAGATGTGATCTACAAAGTATGATGATGAAAAAAGACTGTGAAGTGTGTGTGAGGAACAGACAGAGGATGTTTAGACTTTTGTTGAAAGGAGTCGATTCACAGCAGCAGAGGACTGTGAGAGGTGAAGGGAGGGGAACACTGTGGTGAGCCCAACAGTAGAGGAGCCATCACACCACTTCTGTGTTGCTGCAGCTCCCACAAAGACACAAAGGGTTTGAAGATTAACAACACAACAACAGTGTCTTGTTGAATTCTACGTGCTACCTAAAACACAACCCAACATTTCCCTGAGTCATGAAAGAATAGGAAACCTTTATTCTTAGTTCCACACTTTTATTAAAGGGACAAAGTGAAAATTTGTTTTAAAATGATGTGTGCAAGGATTATATTGATATTGATTATAACAGCTGAACAGGACTTTTGCATGTAATATTTGCAGCTGGTCAAAGATTTAAAGTTTTTTTTGTCTCTCTTACCAATTTTATTGCTTAAATTGCTTTCAATTTTAAAAGTGGTTTTATATGCCCAGAAACTGCACAAATCTAAAGTTAAGAGTGGGGAAAAGGAAAATGTTATATCAACATATTCTTCAGACGTATTTTAAACATGTGACGAAAACCTATAAGTGTAAAATCACAATATATAAACTCTCCGTTCAATAAAAGAAAGATCCTCCATGGCCTCTATTTATAAAAAAAATTATTTGCAGATACATCAAAGCTCGTGAATTTGGATCTTTCAAACTTGTAGGTGCAAGGTCATGAAAACCGCTCATATATAACTTTTCTTTCATCAGCCTATCCGACCAAAAAATGTAGTGTGTTCCCGGAGTTGTATTGTGTGTTTTCACAGACGTGACTGAACTCGTCACAACTCCTCAACACTCGTTAATTCTTCAGCCATGATGTGAAACCTGTAAACGTCAGGACCTGATTGGACGTCATGCACAGTAAAGGCAACTAAATCATGAATATTGCATTAACAGCAAAAGCTTGTTTAAAATAAATAAATAAAACCCTTAGTTAGATCACCCTGAAATCACATAAGGAAACAGAAACATCTACAAACACAAAATTAAACTTATTCTTGTATTTTTATTTCACTCTTTGATGTAACCAGCCTTTAGTTGCCTTCTCTTGATGGTAGGCTTCAGTTTAAATACTAAATTTGACTTTTTATAATAATTGATATGGCCTTTCAAAGTGCACATTGTATCTTTAAAGTCTCTCTCTAAGTTCCTACAGGCTGAGACAGAAACATTCTCTTGGACCTCTTGTGTATTTCGTGATTGAACTCAAATTGCAGGGCACGTGGATGAGAAATGCCCGTTGCCACTTTAAAGAGCCACTCTCCGCCCACATGTGAGCCGTGCGTCGAATGGCGTCTGCTGGATTCTGACAGTTTTTACTGGGATGGCAGCATAAACGCTAACTCCTGCGTAAACACAAAACCAAAAGGCACAACTACAGAGACGACAACACGGCCGGCTTGCTGACAAGAAGTGTGTAAACAAGGAGTTGAGTTACTAGCCTGTCTGGCATCCGCAGAACAGAATAGGACAGAACAGAAGGGAAGAACCATATGATGTTGCTCATGGGCCTCAGTCTGCAGGAAGCAGGGCTGCCAGTGGGATTCAGACGACATCCTGCACGTGCAGCACACATGCCACTAACCACTGGGGCAGCACATGTCCTGGTTCTGCCTGGTTCCTCTTTGCCTTTTGTTCCATCCACGCCCTCTATGAGAATGTGACTCAGCAGTTAAATATCACTTCATAGAGAGCACAGGGATTCAGGCTTTACCGGAGGGGGGGGGGGGGGGGGGCAGTCCAGCTCAGGCCCCTGCACCAGGAAGCAAGCGTCATTAGCTCAGAGCTTCAAGTCGAATGTGGGGAACAGCTCTGAGCACTGAGGTCATTGGATTGGTGTGAAGGCTCCTCCCCCTCGCTCTGTGTCACTACTTTCATAACTCAAAGTTCACGACTGCATGAGTTTAAATATGATCTTCATTTTTAACAACGACTGAAGGGTTGGAAGCAACAGACTCGACATAATTTACAGGTTTGATTTATACAAAGAAATCAAGTTTCTGATGATCACTGAGAAGAAAGAACCAAACACACTGGAGCTCATCAGTTTTAGGGAGAAACAAAAAAAAGGGATTATGCCTGTAAAGGGAAATTGAAATATGACTCATCTTGGAAAACTAAAGAAATCCCAGCATTCATTTTGAAGTCATGGGAATATGTAATACTTCAGATAATAAGGCAGATACCCCCGGCTTACGCTCTAATTGGATTAGAGGAGCAGTGGACGTCTGAAAGGAAAAAGACGGCCTTCAAATATAATGAGGAGAACATATCAAACAATTCTGAAGGAGCAAACTGGATTTATGCTTTTTTATGAAACGACAAATTATTTGTTAATTTCCTAGTTTGCAGCTGATTTAGTATTTTAAATGCAAAATTATTTCATGTGTTTGATTTGCCTTCATCACCTTTAGCACCTTTACTCTGCTACGTTAGTGTTTTAGGTCGAACATGTAACATCCTGTGGCTTTAAGACAACTACCGAACATGACTATTCCTCATCCTCTGGTTCCAGCTCTTTATTGAAGCAGTGTGGGTTTGATCAATTGTTGGCTGCACAATATGACAGAGGAGGAGGAAACGGTTGATTTACCTTTTGCACCAGGGCTCCTCTGTACCTCATGCCTGTGTGCATGTACATGTATTCATGTACTGTACATGTGTAGATTACCACGGGTGTATTGGTACGTGCCGTCTCACGGTGGACAAATCACAACACGTCCAAATCACTGGAGCAGAAGTCGTATCACAATGGAACACACCGACAATTCATGTGTTGGCTTATATAACAACACAAAACACTCTGGATTGTAAATGCAGAAACACACTTTACAGTTAGAAACTCAACAGGTCCAATGAAACCAAACAGGAAGCAAACATTTACATCCAAACACATAAATCTAATTGAGTTGCTCACAAGACAAAACGACTGTGTGAGCTCCACTCAGCACAAGTTGGTACAAGACGCGTGAGGTGTGTAGTCCGTGAGTTATTGAAGAGGAAACACAACACGCTGTCGGAGCCTCGCAGCTGAAGAGGAGACGACAGGAGACACACAGGCCCATCGCTGTGGGCGGAGTCGAGCGGCGCCGCTACCTGTACCGACCGCAACCCTGACGTGGTTGAATAAATAACTTTTTTTGAAGAGCTGCCATTACTCAGCCATCAGCTATTTGTAGCCTCCCTGCTCCATCACTCAGCTCTGTAGCCAGTCTCTTTCTGCTGTGAGGCCTGTGAACACATTACGGGAGTGTCTGCACAGGCAAATAGAAATCTGTTGTTACAGGAGTCCAGGGAGGCTGAGGTGATAACTTTCTAGCTGCTGCTATTCAGAACAACTCGTGGTGTTTTAACAACCGTGGGTTTTCTCTTACAGGCTGTGGCTCAGTGGTGTCAAGTTTCCATTCCATTCTCTCTTATTAGTGACAAATCAGATTCGCTGCCCCTGTTTTTCTCTCGACGGCTCTTTTGTTGTCCAATGGAAGCTTCTCTGTGTGAGATGCTTCACGTAGATTTCCGTGGTTCTCTTTCTTTTACCGAGAGGAACTAGACTTCTTCTTCTTCTTTCCTCTTGACTCACAGACCTCAGAGTGATAAATTACTCTGGTACATTCCAGTTTGGGCCGGAGGAGACCCCCACTCACCAGACATGGGTGGTTTACCCATCTGTAGAAGCGACTGGAATATGAGGGCCATGATTTTTTTCTCCACCCCCCCCTCGGCCGTGGAAAGAAAGGCCTCACACACACACACACACACATCCTAATAAAAGTGTGACATCACCAGAGTACACGCATTTGTTTTATACCCAGTGATTATGCCTGTGTTGTGGACTATAACTTTCTCATAAGAAACTAGGCTCCACTGTCTTTGCTTTGAATATAACTTTCTCTTCTCGAAATATTTCATTGCAAATTACAACCATGTATAAAACGCTCACAGACATTTATTCGAATGTTTTTGAAAACAAACATCAATAGATCGTACGTATAGAAACTTGTACTTGAACTATGGAGTTCGTTGAACCTCTTCCTCAGGAGAGATGGATCCAGTTCATCCCTAAGAAGCCTGGAGGTTTTCTGCGTCCGTGTGCAGAATTGTTCCCCAGCTTGTGGTCACACGGGCTTGGATGAAAACTGCTTCTGCTATTTCACCACAGCTTTGAGCAGAACTGTGGTTTGAAATGGATGTGAAAGAATCAAGTAGCTCATCTTGCTGGGACGAAATGGAAAGTATGATCACGTAGAAAACCAGTACTTGTGGTTTTTGGAAGGCTGGTCTCAGGTTATAGCATCTTTTTTTTAGATTATAATTCTGCTTTAAAGGGCATCACGCTGCGTCTCCTGGAGATAATTGTGTGATCCATGATATTTAGCTGTATTGTGAGTCTGGAACATAATGAAACACAACGGATTTAGATAGAAACTCTGCTGTAGGAATGGGTTGAGAAGTTGTAATGGATGTAAGTGGAGTCAAATCTAAATTGTGTGACTACGCAGTATGTTCTTTAGCGACTTGAGCTGTAGGTAGTGAGGAATACAAGCAGATCACATACTAAGAGTGTCTGGAAACACTCATATAACGGAGGGGGGGGGGGGGGGGGGGGGGGGCAGCTCATCCACACATCCAGAGGGAGCTCCGTGTGGAGCCACTCCTCCTTCACATCAACAGGGGGGAGGGGCTAAGATAATACTCATTCTAGCAGCAGACAGATTCATGAGGTCATAGACGTGGGCAGTGAGTTCATGAGTCGAGCAAAGGTTCAATTATAAACTTGATTAAAGTCACGTTCTGATCAAAAGTGTCTCAAACTTTTAGACCCAGGAATTTAAAACTAAAAGTTTCCACCAGGTTCTAAAAACGATGTGTGTAGCCTACAACCAATGGCTACAACAAAATGTTCCCCTTCAGTCCATCAAGGGGCAGTAATGCAGTAGACTACACATAACGACTCTAAATGACTCTCTATAACAGAATTACAAAAAAATGACTCAAGGATAATTGAGTCATCCCTGGAAAAGAACTCGATCAATTATTCATCTTCAGCACTGCAAGTCCAAAGGTTCCTTTAACCCTGATAACTTTTATGGGGTTAAAAGATTTCCCCGGAACTTGTAGAAACGCACAGTTATGGAAAATAGCATAATAACCAATAATTGAAATAAGAAAATGCACAGACAGTTCATTAAAGTACAATACGTCTTGCAGATGTCTTTCTATACAATGACATATCTGCTAATAAGATGCTTCAAACATCCTGACATGTTGTTTTTTTATTAGATTTGCTGATATCTGATAGACACTGGTCACTTCAGGGTGAAGAGAACATGCATCTGTTCGATAGCTTGATGAGAACTGCTGAGAAGACGAGGGAACTGCCCGTCTTATGAGTGCCATACTTTCTCTAATCCTCTGGTACAGTCTCTCGTCATTGAAACTCTTGCTGCACGACTTACTCCATGATGCCTCTGGGACATCTGGGACATAGAGCATCAGATTGAGCTCAAGTATGTCTTCGTCTCCTCAAGTCCAGTCTGAGCCTCCATCAAACATCAGCGCACGGCCAAGTTCCTGCCAGTTTCCAAACATTTTGACAACAGAGCTCCAAACCCCGGGGCCATGCAAAGAGCTCTAAGACTTTATAAAGCCCTGGCTGCGCTCACAAACATTCAAGTCCAGTCCTGCTCCACGGTAAAGGCTCAAGGAGGATGCTTTGGCTGGAAAAGTTAAGGCTTCAAACTTTCTGATTTAGCTTTTAAAACATTTATTTTGCTTAAGTAGACAGGTCACGAAAAAACAAAACAAAGTTAAAAATACATAAAGATCCGAGTCCAATTTCATGTAACTCGTGCCAGTAGCTCCCAAGACAACTTGTCTTAATGGTCAAGATGCAACCCACTGGTCCTGCTAACTAATGGTCATTTAACATCTATCACCAGCAGGTCAATAGTATGTTTTACACTTAAATGGTAAAAGTCTTTATTAAGATTAAGATATAGTAAAGAAAAAGTAGGTGAACCATTTGGATTTACCTGCATTTAGATCTTCATCTAAGTATCAATACGAACCCAATATATGATATATATTGATCATGTTGAGTAGATCAGTGGAAATGCAAACTCCTCGGCTGATCACACCAACAAAAGATCGAGTTAGTGAACCTGGAGTCCAACTGGGACTGAAAGACTACACCTTTAACTCCTGTGAGACCAGAATAGAAGTTACATGACAGATGATTCAAGACATTTCCCATTTTCACCCACAGTCCCACAATTGGATTGATCCTCCAGGGCTTTGGAGTAGATGCTTTTCATGTGATGGATGCTGTTGAGGCTAAAGGTGAAGTGTGTGTGTGTGGGGGGGGTCACCCACCAAACAGGCGACAACATGATTCTTCACAAGAATTCCGTGGAAATCCATCCAATAGTTGTTTAGGATGACAGAGGTGGAACCCTGACTGATGAATAATGATTTTCCAACTTAATTATCATTTGTAAAGGAGATACAAAAATGTTTACAAATATAAGCTTTTACAGTTTTTTTTAGAAAAACTAAATCCCTCAATATTTGCCTTAACCTTTTCAAAATAAAGTGAGAAAGTGGAAACATTAGTTCCACATCTGAGTTGAGGAGGAGATGTTCTGTGGGCAGCATCAAGTAAACATACTTAAAACAGGCCAACTCATTCTTGTCTGGAGTAAAACTTCAAACTACACAGTCAGATTTCAAGTGAAGAGTGAATTCAAACTTTGGTCCTTGTGAATCTCCGCGGTGGCTGGTCACGGTGACCAGTCTAAGATTTGGTTGAGCTACTGAGACATTGTCATAATTTCCCCAGTCGCTTGCATCTTGCCTCCTCTGAGCAGCCGTGACCTCATGGGACATCAGTCAACAGAGGTGGTTACTTCTCTAACCTCCCGTTTGCACCAGAACAATTTACTTAGAATTTTTGTCTGGTGACAATCAAGTGCAGGATTTCCATCTCCTTTTAAAACAGTGTGCAAACATAAAAAGAACAATGTCTACGATGTCGCTAACCCTAAGACATTTCAACGTAGGAATGTTGTATCACATGTTCCAGTGAGATGTGTGAAGTTATATCTCGACCACCAGTTTCCCCTTCTGGTGCCTCTCCACTGCTGCGTCTGGAAAGTAAACAAATGTCTGAGTCCGGCGCTCGGAGGCAAGACTTCCATCCCCCTCAGAGATAGCTGGCCAATGACTCATGCTCAGTGGCCTCAGTCCTCCTCACTTTTTCCACAAGGTGCAAATCATTTCCCCGCAAGCATGTAAAACCAAATGTACATGTGGTTCGGCATTAGGCCGCTCAGAAAAAACCTTCACACCACTTATTTGCTCTGGTCGTTCCGGTTCCCTGGTGGTTCCTAGAGGAGAGAACCACCGAGTGGCTGAAGGCCTCAAGGAGGAGTGAAGCTCCACAGCTTCTCATTTGCCTTCAGCAGAGTAAGAAGTTACATGTGTAGGCAGACGTATGTGTCATATCACATGGATTTGTCTACAGCAGAGCTCTCAGCATCCTTATTAGTATCTTCTACGTGAATGGCAATGCTTTTTTATCCTGAGGTATTCCTTAGAAACGTCACCAACACACTTACTTGCTGGCGGTGAATCCTCCAGGGGCTCATTTAGACGATTAGCTTGGAGGCAGGCTCACAGCCCCCTCCGCAGAATGTCGGGAGATTATCTGGAGTTCAGTGAATGTCTGGAAGCAACGCTAAAGGCTGCAGGTTCGGTTCCTTGCAAACTGTCTTGCCACCTTTTTGAGGCAATCCCTGAGTTTACCTGCTATTTGCCTGTGAGCCTGTGATTGATCACTGTTGTGTTGTGGCTTTCTAACTTCATTTGTCTCCAACATTCCTCCTGGGTGTTTGGTTTTAGAAGTTTGTGGAGACTTGTTCCAACAGCTCCTGGACCGTCTCCTATTTAAGAGCATTCATTGCCATTACAAAGTCAGCACCACTGTTGTAAGGAGAAACAAACAGTGGAAGGTAAATAGACACAAGACACTGGGCTTTTTCAGCCAGTTCACAAATCTGCAAGAAGAGTTTAACAATGCTGCCCACTCTCTCAAAAGCTCCTCTTCTCTTAGTGTCACTGCTTTCTTTTTAAACGGAAAGAAAAGGCTCTGGTTGCACAGGTATCCGGCCAAGTAGGGTATCCCCAATGTCCTCCTCCCTAGCCAGGAGGTTCAGCTCCTCGTCAAGGAATCCTGAGGAGTTCCCAGCCTGGATGGGAAATGTAATCCCTCCAGGGATCTCCTCCAGGTTGAGCGTGCACAGTAAAAACCTCCTACGTCCAACTGCCCCAGGAGGACTCCTGATTTAAAACCCCAAACCACATCAATTGTCCCCTTTTGATTAATTGTCTGAACTCCTCACCCCGCCTTCAAGGCTGAGCCCAGACACCTGAGGGGGGGAAGGGCCGCTTGTTCACTTGGAAGATGCTGGTGGACTCACAGAAGAACTGATCAGTGAACAAAGGAAAACAACAAGGCCAAAGTCTGTTAACACAACATGAGTCCTTCAAAAGATCCACAACAAAACACAGGCATATAGAAGAGTTTATACAAATTCATACCAAGTGCAGAAAAGGATTTATAGTTTGACAACATATTAAACATCTAAAGCACATGGAGGAGAACTGCTGATATAGGCAGTACTAGCTCCGCCTACAGAACTTTGAATGGTTGTTTGTCATTTTATTTTGGATTTTATGTCTCAAAACTTCAAAGTTCACTTTCACTCTCAGCAACTTCATTTCAAGACAGCAGTAGAAGAAAATTAAAATGTATATACTGACTACATGCTAATTGTCTAACACCAGATTATAGATGTACAGTAAGCTGCTAGCTGGTGAGTATTCAGTAGAGTCAGAACATTCCCTCAAATAAAGCTAAAAAGTTATTTATTCGATGGTTCCAACCAGAAATGTTAATGTTGTGCTACATGTCTATGATGTGAATTCCATAGGATGAAAATGCTGTCGTCCCAAAGTGAGTTGTATACTGTATAATATCTAGATGATAGTGAATAAATCCTCTATATAGAACATGTGTCATGTCTGAGGATTCCTTCGGTCTGTGTTCTCGTTCTCTTGAGGATTAAACAGGAAGTGGGAGGAAACAGTTCATTTCTCTTTGGGGTATAGTAGGCTGACCCGGGGTCGGCTGCAGCACACGGTGTTCACATGTTGGCCCTAGAGGAGGGGCCCCTGGTGTAGGTTACTAAGTTTCCTGCATTTACACCTGAAGGAAATGTGCTACATGCTAAGAACAACAAACCCCCCCCAGGCCAGAAGACTCGTGGATTAGATGATCAAAGAAGCACTTGAGGGTGAGAAGAGTTTAATGCTCACTTACAGGACCTCGCAGGCATCGGTTCAACCACACGGGGGGGGGGGGGGGATAGTAAAAAAAACTGCAATGCAAACATTCATACTGTTTTTACATGAGGGCAGTCATGTAACTTTATTTATACATCATTATTCAGCCCTTGTGGCTCATTATTCCCAATTAAAAACACAGAATCTGTCCTAATAAGTATATTATCTAATTTCTAGTTTCACCGGAAAACAAATCTGCCTTTGTACATTTTGTACATTTGATGCAATTCCCTTTAAGGAAAATACATTTTCTTGTTTAAAGTTGTCTCCTGTTATTAACTTTATTTCATTGGCCTCAGAAGTCTTCTGGGTTAGAGGGGGGGGGGGGGGGGGGGGGGGGTTGGGGCGAGATGACTTTTGCAGATGAGCCAGGATCGTGAAAATGAAGGAAGAAGGGGGGAGTCATCAGAGCCTTGGCAGCGGTGGATCCAGGCGTCAGTACGAGCAGGAGACATCACGGGGGGGGGGGGGGGGGGGGGGGGGGGTGCAGAGGAGCTTCTCTCCTGGAGCTGCTTCAGTTTCACTTGGATTCGTGTCAAACTGCCACCGTGTGGATCCCAATACAAAACAAACGCCTCCAAGTCAAAATACAAACTCGTGGAAAATAAATTGTTTCCACAAATCAACTGTGTCTTTGTTTTGCAAACAGAAAAAAAAGGTAATTAATGTTTTTATCTGCTCAACTGAAAAACACATCTGTTTACTGCCGCCCACTAAAAACACAGCAGCCCGGCTCAAATGTCCAAGACTCACTGGTTTCCAGATAGATTTGATTTGATCAGATTCTTCCAATCACATCCATCGCGGTTCATGGCTCAGCTCCAACCTCCATTTTAGACTTGTTATACACAGGAATGTACCATTCACTCTGCCAATAACTTTCCACTTGAACTTCTCTAACACACAGTATTTATACTTTTGTGGTCAGAGCGTCCAGACACTGGAAAAGTCTGCATGAAGCAGTAACTATAACCAATCCACTGTTTGAATTTTTATATTATTATTTATAGAGCATTTTTACACCTTTACTAGACAGCCGACAGAGCGAGAGATGACAGGACCTGGGGAGGAAGATGGGACACACAAACTGGGAATGTAAGGGGCGGACTGAGAGGAACTGGGTCTTACAACGTGTGACCGAACCACGTCAGTAACCAACAGGGACACTGGAAGGTGTGGGGAGAAGCTTGTCATCCCAGAGAAGGAGGGCTGTGATATTTGAACATGGGTATAACAGCATGGACACACTCTCCTGGAAGACTTTGAGCTCATGCTGCTTGAATTACAAGCGACAGAAATAGTGGTGGATTCACTGGATCCTGTGTCACCTCCTCCACACAGCTGGACACTCACAATGTCCAGTAGGTGGGAACACTGGACTGGGAGATGTAGAGTCACTGGACACACTGGTTCTTTTTATCCAGCTAAACTGTTAATGGTTTTTCCCTCAACCACCAGGGTTCCTTTCACATTTCCCCTTTGAATCTCCCTTGAAACCTCACTTTATAAAATGTATTTGAGTGTTTTCACAAATCCTTGCTGTCTACTTTATTTTGTCCAGCAGTGTTGTATAAATAAAGTTGGTATAGATAAGATTGTTATTGTGCAGCTGAACTGCATCTAGGCTTCTTTTCATCTCTGACAGGATCATATACTATATATATATACATATATATATATATATATACATATATATATATATATATACATATATATATATATATATACATATATATATATACGACACAGAGGTCTGCATTTTACAATGGGCCCCATGTGCGTCCCATCTGCTCCACATTCTTCCTGTCCGGTCCAATAGCAACGTTTACACGACAGCAACAAGAGTAACAGTCTGTGGATTCAAATGGGATCTTTGAAAAAGCCCAGGTGGAAATGATACCAGTTCCCGGTAATGGGCAGATAGTGAGCTGCTGGTGTGGGAGCTCCGTCTGCAGAGGCTGTGTATTGTGATATTTTGTTAAGCGTAGCCTTGGTGACTTAGACGATGTTAATTATTTCCATTCTGTGGTCGAATCCAAAGCCAGAGTTACAGTAGATTGTATCAGAGAAGCCTTGTTGTCTTCTACGTCTATCACAAGAACATCAGATCCATGTGCACCGAGCACGTCCGACCACAAAATACTGATGACACATATCAAGGTGTTTTAAGTATTAGTGGAGGAGAATGTGTGGAAGTAAAGTCATAGAAGCGAGGGCTTGGGTGGGCAGTCCTGGGAAACCACCACTCTGCAGAAGCTCCTCCTCCTCCTCCTCTTCCTCCTCCTCCTCCTCCTCATTACAAGGAAATACAAAGTCTTACCAGGAGGAGTTCATTAGTCAGGGACGAGACGCTGGAGTGAAATGGAGGATGAAGCCAGTTTTCTCATCTACTTCCTTCTATAACCAGTAGAAAACAGGAACATTTGTAAAACTCCCAGTCTAACAAACTACAGATCTGGGATTTTGTCTAACAGTATGAGCAAATCTCTACCTAACTACATCTCATAAAATGTTACTCTTAAGTTCATATAAAAAGTTCTGTGAGGTCACTCTGGTCAAGAATATAACTTGAATAAAACCTAGTGAACCAGGAACCTTGTTGTGCAGAGTTACATCTGGGTTGAGAAAAATAAATTTGAATAAATTGTTTTTAATTTGATCGAAAATAACTGAAAATGACTAAATCAGTACACATACAAAAGAAAGTTTACTCTGAAGAGTTTGAGTGTGTGTCTTTTATCTACACTAACAAAAGTTGTGCTAAACAACTGATGACTGCAGCAGATAATCAGTTTATGCTTGACTGAATTAAAGTATGTAAACTTTGTAGTCTGCTGTGTCTCCTGCATTATGCACCTTTTCTTTAATGTTTTTTTTTACCACATAGATACAGTATGTATGTTAACGAGGTACTAATCAGAAGTAGAATGGATATAGCAAAACAAATGTAACCTCAAACCCAGTATATTGTAGTATTCACTGGGATAAATCCATTATTTTTCCATGCTCTGTGTGTAAATACACATTATTCATAACCTTGACCTGATTCGCTGCAGCCTCTCCAGTCTTCACAGGAAGCCGATATTAATCTCCAAAATCTGAAAAGTAATAATCCTTCTTTTTCATGTTGCTGTTCGTGGTGACAGGATAATGACAGCAGCTGACATTTGTTCATAACTTCGTGCCTTTTAAAAAAAAAAGAAACCGGAGTTTGTAGATTGATGCCTGTTGGACGGGAAGCGGATCACACAAGGAGCACGTTGCAACATGCCAGCAAAACTTCCATGGTTTAAAAATATATAACATAAGTATCTACAGGTTAGGGTTTGAAGCAAGTATTACAAATAAACCCAATGTTCATACCCGCTACTATTTATATATGACTTTACAATATACAGCGTAATAATGGCAAGAAGAGGACACAACTTTCAGGTGGAACAGTTAGAATATCATGTTTCTTCTTCACGTGATAATTGAAGAGACAATTGTGATGGTTAATTAGAATATTCAGCCTTTTTCTGGCCGATTCATTCCTTCAACTCAAATCACAAATGGCGTAGAGTCGGCCCGGAAATAAGATGCTACCGAGCCGACCAATCACAGCTGGATGCAGCTTAGTGTTGTTTACTTTGGAAGAAATCACTTGCACAGTAATCTTGTTTCGAGCCCCACAGGGGACCGGCCATGATTTACAGGAACCTATTCCCAGAGCACCTTTGTCAACGGTCTCGGTAATGACAACAGTTTGTGGGTTCTCAGAGAAAATACAACTGATGCTTCTTGTGAGTCCTGAAGCTGAGGGAGCTTCAATTGGCCGACCTGCGGAGGGGCAGGGCCGGCCAGAAAACAGCTGTCATTCTCATTAGCCCTCCTCTAGGCTCTTAAACACCCCCCATCTCCCAGCAGCCCCTCTTTCTATACACTCACACACACACACACACACACACACACACACACACACACACACACACACACACACACGCACACACACATACCCGTCTGATGGAAAGTCAATCACCTGATGCTTTTAGCGCCTTGTGAACACGACACACAGCTGTTTCCTGTCGTACAGTTCAGAGTGTGACGCGAAGCTTGGGTGAGAAACTTTGGTGTCATTTCAAAAAGTCATGTGTTTCATTTTGAAATGGCTCCAAGTGTGTATGTGAGGTTTATGAATTCAGATTTGTGACTTTGATTCGCTGTAACTTCAAAATAAGATGTAGCCGATACTATAACATTACTTCATGGCTTCTATAAGTTTTCATTCAAGTCAACATAATTTATTTGTGTACAACATTATGTTGAGCCCGTTTTTCTGAACCAGGATTCATCATATTTGGACAAACCAGTGAAAAATTGTCCCACAGATCAGACCCATCATTCATCTGTTATTTCTCCATGATTCAAAATTTGCCAAAGATGAATTGGTGTCAATTCCTCATGAAGCAGTTTCAGATCTCTCAAACACAGTGTCAAGATGTGCATACAATCTGATTAAGGACTCTAAAACCTTAAACTTTATGCTATTCCTGGTTTAGTGTCATCAGACGTGGTGGCTCAGTGGCTGGAGTCCATGTTCTCTCCATAAGTCAAGAGGTGCTGACCTCAGATCTGTCTCTAAATTTACATTCTCAGGGGATGACCACCTACGACCAGGACCACCCATCGTGACTCACAGTTCCCAGACTGCCTCTTATCTCTCTTTCTCTTACTGTCACTCAGGGCAAGTTATAATTTAAAACGATATCCTCCGATTCTACAAGCAAACGAGAAATCTCGTGTGCTCCAATTTCCAAACTGCAGATTTCTCATCTCAAAAACAATAGAGTGATAAAACTCTATTCTAGTTTTAATTGCCCGGTCTCGTCTTTCTGCTCGGTGTCCCACAGACGGCAGTAAAACAACCTTTTTATGATCTCACTTAGCGACCACTTCTGAAGAGAGCCAGAGAAATCAGGGACATCTCGGGACAAGCAAAGTCATGTTGTCTTTCTTCTTCCTCCTCCTCCGTCCTTATCTCTTCACCGGCATCTCCTCATGTCCCGTGGCTCCGAGGGGTTTAAAGACGGATCACGTTTTGAAAGGAAGCGACACGAGACCCCGAAGGAATCACTGGAAACTATGAGAAACTTGTGAACATGGGTGTAGTTCTCCCACAGCCACAGAGCCTGTGAGAGGATGGTTATGGGAGAGGGCTGACAAAAGAGGGGAGGGATGATGGGATGGTGGGAGGGGGGGGGGGGGAGGAAAATTAGGCCCGCCAGCATTCTTCTCATTTAAAGCTGTAACTACACAAAAAAAAAAGAAAAAAGGAAGGCACTCACTGCAGTCGGGGCTGGGTCTGCTCGCTGCTTACAAGGAGAGGCACTCTGGTCCTCATGGTGGTGCAGTGATAACCTGGACACCTTTTCTATTTTTTTTGTGGGAGCTTTTTTTCTTTGCACACACACGGGACGGCTCATGTCTTTCTTCTAGACACGATGGGCTCTGTGCGTTTAAGGACTTTCCTTTTTCTGGTGGTCTCCGTAGCCCAGGTTTTGATCGTTACATGTCAAGACGCGGACAGTGGTAAGTGGAACCCCCCCCACCCCCCCCCCCCCCCCCCCCCCCCCCATTCTTCTCTGCTGTTTGGTTGCTGTTTGGTTCTCAATGTGTGAAGTTGGCTGAAACCTCAATCGTTGACTTGTTGTGTGAAGAAGTTGTGTTTTAGTTGGAGCAGCTTCTTTATTGTCTTTGTGGTTTAAAGTCTCCTAAAAGTGTGTTTTTATTTATTGCTGAAGGAAAAAGGATAATTCGGATAATTCTTATTCTGTTAATTTCCTACCCTGTGTATTGGTTTTATTTCTCCAATCTTATTTCTGCTGGTTCAGGACGACCTTATTGTCCAATGCCTTGTTTTCTACTGGACACCAGTGACTTCATGTAGAAACAACGCAGAACATGAGAAGCTGCATCTCTATTGTCGGGGCTTTGAGACGAACCCTACTTGGTCATTGAAGAGCAGTTTCACAGAAGAAGATGAAGATGAGAGGAGCTCGGCTGTGATCATCCAGAAAACATCTGTCAGTGATCACAGGTGATGTCACCGTCAGGCATAGAGAAGGGGAAACCAGCACCTTTGGAAACATTCATGAAGTGTTACCCCAACCCCCCCCCCCCACCTCCCCCACCCCTCCCTCCTCATTCGCTCTACATTGTACATCTGCTAAAAGAATTCGAGCAGCGGAGCTCGAGCGCCTCTGAGGGAACACAGCCTGGGCGCTAATGCAGGGCAGATGTGAGGAGACATGAGAAGCTGCTGGACGCTCTGAGTTCCTGAGAGCGCCCTGATGTCTTCAGCTGGAAACTCACCTCAGTGTTCTTGTTTTCTACTTGAACTGTGCTTTTCTTTTTCCTCCTCTGGAGTGTTTGCTGTCCTGTGTCGTCACAGGGATTGTGTTGTTTCTACATGTATGATGTCATGGCCCACACTGAGCCCGGGGGGGTTTATTGGACGGGGGCCCCTGATAGAAGTTTGACGTTGAGCAGTGCAGCACAGACAGAACTGTTTATTATTATTAAGACATTTCTCCTCTCTGGATAATTTAACTTCTTCTCATTATTTCATTAACTAAAATGAGTTGGCTTTACTCTTTAAGTTGAACGTGTAGAGACGGTTGTGGGATAGAGGGGACCGGATATAGCACCACCTTGTGGTGAATGAAACACAGAGCCCGTAATGTGTCTCAAACTCTGCTGAAGAAATTATTCATCTCTACTATTGTTGCTCCCATTTGAAGAAACACTGATTTAAACATATTTTAAACATTTCCTGGAAACAAGCTGCAACTCGATATCATTCTGCTGCTCTGACATGAGGCCGGGGGGGAATTAACTCATGCTGGTGTTGAGTAGAACAAGAGTTGTTAGAGGCTGAGTTTAAATGTGCTCCTCCGCCCTTGTTGGGAAACCGTCTGAGTCCATGTTTGTTCAGGAGAAGCAGTGATCCTGCTTCTTTCCATGGAACAGTGGTGAGTGAGGTGATTGCATCTCCACCGAATACAAACCGTGGAAAGTTGGTGGATTTCGTTGAGTCAGGGAAAATGTGGTTCACCAGAGTTTTGTGAGACAATGTTCTTGTGTGTGTGTATGTGTGTGTGTGTGTGTGTGTGTGTGTGTGACGGGAATGGTTATTGATGTGCAGACTTCTGGGCATTTTACAGTCCAACTTTTTATCATTGGTGTAGTTGTGTGAATAAAATGTATCCAGAACCCCCCAGAACAACCAGTAAAACTTAGAACACTTACAGTTTGATAAATATTGACCCTGAGGTGCACGTGGTCATGGATACAATTACCAGTGGAGCGCCATTTTACTTTTTACAGGGAACTCGAATGGACTATTGCTGAATCTTAATGAAACCAAATTGTAAGCAGACATTGAACTCTGAGAAAAGTCTTAACCCAACATTTTTCAGTCTGATCCTAACTGGAAAAAGGTCTTTGCTGAGGTCACTGGGACCATTGGACAGATTTCTGAGGGCTTTGGAATTCGAAATAAATCAAATCAAAAACATATTTAAAGCAAATGTTGCAAATGTCTGCTCAATGCAATGATCCGGGTCTCGATGGAAGCCACATGCCTGCACATGTGCAGAAAGTTCCCTCGCAGAAGAACACAAGTTGGCAAATGAGATCAAGCAGCAGACGTTAAAAAGCTCACAATGGGAAAATGGTGACGCCAGCACAGATTATGGGATAAAAATACAAAACAGCTTCTCGAACAAAACCTGCAGCTCGCGGTACACTGGAAGAAGCTGAGGTGTGGAGTGAGGGCTCAGGATATGAACATGGAAAAAGGAAAAAAAATTGAAAACTGACGCCAATAACATGAAAACGCGACTTTGTGCCCAGAGTTTAAACACAGATTCAAGCCTGAGTGTGTGTCTGTGTGTGTGTGTGTGTGTGTGTTTAAACATTAATCCTCCATAGCTGTAAAACGTCTTCAAAGATGCCTCTTAGCGCCTGACATCAAAGCCACCAGACGCCCAGTCTCTGTGAAACCAGCAGCTCACTGGGATTCGTTGGCAGAGTTGCACTAGTCCCAATGGTCACAGGGTTTATTTGATAGCCATCGCAAATCTACTTGTTGAAAAGTTCTCCCTCACTGAGAGAAAAAAAGAACCCAAATCAACCAAAGCTACATTAGCTCACTCTGTCTCTCTCTAAATTGCTTCCAGTTGTTTTTGCCACATCACTGACAGAGAAACAAATGGTCTGTTTTCTACCGAAGCCCCAAACGTCCAAACATGTGAATTCACCCAGGTCCACAGACGGCTCTGATGGGAAACACATGCTGCATTTCTGAGCTATGACCTGATTACACGCCTCTTTCCCTCCACGGTTAAAAAGGGGGTCGTGCTCACGAGATCCCACCCGGTCCTGGACTCTGAGTTCGACCCAGATCCTCTCAGGTGTCTGATGTGTGGTGTCTGGACCTGGGACGTCCCGGTGGCACAGGGGACTGCTCCATGGGAACTACTTATAAACCAAATGATTGCAGTCAGCAAATGGAGGCGCGGGGTGAGGGTGTGGAGGGGGGGGGGATGACTTCCAGATGTTAAAATAGTTGCTTTGGCAGTATTTGGAAAATATATTGAGAAAAACATAAAATAAAAGCTTTAACCTTCAGGATAATTGGGAGGGGAGGAGGAAGGCTGATGTAAGACATAACGGGACCATATTCCTTTAAAGGGGGACTGGAGCATGGATCGATGTGGTGCTCACTGGCTCTTGGTTCTTCCTCAACAGCCTGAGAACAGACAATCCCCCCCCCATCCTTACACTAAACACCTCCACAGGTTCAAGTTAAAGTAACTATTTGTTCCAAAGCCGTGCAATTAGGGCTCCTCCTGGTCAGGTTTCCCAGTGCTTGATTGACACTTCCCCACCGGTCCTCCCCTGTGATCCTCTCGGCCGGGTCCATGTGGGAGGTGGACAGGAGGATGACAGGAGGATGACAGGAGGATGACAGGAGGATGACAGGGCCACGTAAACCCACGAGGGGCCGGGGTTCCCAGGCGCTGTAATTGTCTTAATTTCATTCTGACTGAAAACGTGCCAGTGCTCCCATTACAACGTTTTGTAAACGAGTAGATTAAACTAATTCCAGTTGATTTAGAGTTAAATGTGTTGAGTCCCATTTATGCTGAGACGAAACAAGTTCAAAATGTCCCACACACATGAGGTTCAATTAACTGGGCCTGTGAAGGGAGTGGAAAAATGTTACAATCTGAAAAAAACTTTATTGACAGCCGCAGGGACATTGCTTTGTGACAGCTGCACAACACACAGGCAGGAAAAAGGAAGTTAATACTCGTAAAGAAGTAAATACTACTACAACAAAATACTATTAGCTGCACAATAAGAATATAAGATACACATCCCTCAGTATCCAGGTGGATGATGTCACATGTAGTTCCCAGGTTAGCTGAGGGCAGTGTAAACAGTGGAATGTATTACGGATGCAGCTCAGCCAATCAGGTTCATGTCTGAGCTGCAGAGACATCCCATCTTGTCCGTCTGGGAGCAGGTGATGGTCTCTTGTAGCAATGTCTCCCTGATGTCCCTCTGTCTTCTTACTCATCCGTCTTATTGTCCGGTGATCTCAGGTTTCACATGATGACAGAGAAGTGATGCACGACTCTTCCTCCTTCTGTTTTCCTTCTTCACTTCATTCCTCCTCCTCCTCCTCCTTCTGGACTCTCTGCTCAAGGGTCGCCCAGGGAATATAAAGCTGATGACATCATCAGGGTTGTATTACAAACTCAAGTCAGCGTATGTCAAGCAGAGAGGGTCTAAAGGTGATATTCAGTTGCATTGTGGGTAGCTGGACTGAAGCTGAAGCCTAAAATGCGATTTCATCTCCTGTCAGTCGTCACTCTTCATAGAAGTGCTGCTGGAGTCTGTCTAGTCATCCCTATAGTCACTGATTGTTTCTTGTCATCGGACGAAAGGCTCACATGATTCCTCTTAACTATTAAAAAGTGATATTGTCCATCGCTGAGTGCCAGGAGAGCAAACACGACTGTCATCATGTTCCTGCTTCTGAGGAGTCGGCCATCGTGAAGCTCCGCCTGAACTCTGAGTGTTTGTGCAGCTGCTTGTAGTTTCTGTCCAGGTTGACTTTTGGCCTCTGGAGCTTTTCTGTAGGTCGGCAGGTCTGAGTCTAATGTGGCACCACCTCCGCACATGTTCCCAGTCCCCCCCCCGGTGAGAGCGCTGTGATTGCTTGCAAATCGTCCAATTACACGACACGTGGTGACGAGGTGAGGATCAGGTAATGAGTCAGCAAATTAGATTTACACTGGCTGCTGAGTGGATTTTCAAAATTAAACAAAGAAGAATTCTATCATCAGTAATTAAAAATGACATCATAATAGATCCTATGTACGAGTGACCTCTACATTATTTAGACACAGCTTTCTTATTGGTGTATCACCTCATAAACCCTGTGACACCACCGTGTGTCCGACCCTCAGACACCTACTTGTCTCCACACCACAGTTTGGTGACCGGCGGCCATAATTGCAGGTTGGGCTGCAGCCTAAATTCTACGTTGTGGACTCGGTCGTTGTGTATTACGACTTGTGAGGGTGAACCGGCGGAGCTGCTTGGGTGTTGGTGGGTGAGCGGGGGTTAGCAATGTGGTGCCAGATTATGTTTAGGCCCTTAACAACTTGTTGGACAGCTGATTGACTTAACAGGGAAATGCCTTAAGTGCAGCATAGGACCTTGAGCTACTTTTTGAAAATCCAGCCGGTCCTCCTGCTCTCAGTAATCAGATTACTCCAGTGTGTTGCGTGGCATGATCTTATATTTGTCTGGTTCTTTTGGAAAGGTTTTTGTTTATGTGCTGAATATTCCTGAAGCCAGTAGAATTGAATAAAAGTCTGGAAGCGGTGAGGATTTGAGATTTACAGAATGTACCAAGGTCTCCCATAGAACATGGATGTTCAGCAGGAGGCTCATGTTCAGGGGGAGAAATATTAGGCTGAGAGGAGACGCCAGTAGAAGCAGAGCTGGCGTCTCCACTCGGCATCACTGCCAACAGCTCAGCAGAGAAGATGATGTTTCTAGAAATGTCTTCTCCGATCCCACTCATCGCGTTCACAAAGGGACGATATGTGTATGAGCTCGAGAAGCAGAGAAAGCACATGTGATCAATGAGCTGAGGAGATTCTAGATATTAAACAGACGGATGTTTTATTGGATCATTCCATAGAGGCTGCTACCCGACATCTTTAAAAACCTCCCGTTGGAAAGTCAGTTATTCTGTGAATTTCCTTGCAACACAATGTGAGTCTGTGCCGCACCGTCCACTCACTGTTCCCTCAAAACAGACACTTCTCTCATTCGAACCAATGACATGTGGAAACGTCTGCTTGTAGCCGGTGACTCACGGCTGCCATTCGACCTCCATGATGTCACCCAGTGGATGAACGGCTGCTGCAGCAGAGAAGAGTTTCTGAAAGAGCCCGACTGAGTGAGGACGATTTGGAAAAAAAAGCTTTAGTTGGATTTCAAGCGTCTGCACTTCTCCGACCTTTCGTTGTTTGTACATCTTGTAAAGTTCTAAAAACGTTTCAGCCGAGAGAGCAACAAATCCAGATTCCAGACTTTGAAACTATCCACACGCAGGACTTCAACTGAAAACACTCATTAAACATGCTTTAGAATAAAAGCAGAGCCCCATTCGTTTACCTAAGGAAAAAGCTTCCGGCAGAATAACCGTGTATTACTGTTCATATCAGGCTTCAGTTCAGCTTTAAACTGTGGTGTGCAACATGTCAGTCTTTATTTACCTGGGCTAAGTTACAGATCTAAGTACAGGCTTTGAGTCTTGATTTCTATTTAACCTTCTCCTCTTCTTGTTTGGAGCCACTGATGTGACCTGGGGTTTAGATAGCTTTCAACACACAAGGCTAGGAAAGGAGTAAAATATGATCCTGTTTTTTTAACTACTGGTTTGAGGGATGAAGAGGAAGGAGAAGCAGATGAAGATCAGAGGAGGAAGAGCACAGGGGTGTGAGAGAAACAAGGAGGAGGAGGAGGAGGAGGAAGAGGAGGAGAAGAGGAGTCACAGCAGGAACGGTGGATAAGAGCTGGAAAAAACAAGAGTGAGAATGTGAAAGGGAGTGGAAGAAGTGAGGGAAGCCCACGGGGCACATTGGTACATGTCTACCAGAGGAAATATCCCCTCAGCCTGTGCACGGCCACGCACTGGTCCCACTCCAGCACAGGAAGTCATGTCAAAGTGGAATTTCCTCTGATAGGCTGCATGTTTTGGCTCTGCAGCTCGCTGTTATCCAAAAGATAAGACACACACCAAATCAAAACATAGGACCAAAGCATTATTTGATGTTATTCTCGCCTTTTGTGCAGCCACAGAATTAAGAAAACTCTCAGGCGTTGGTATTTCAGTGTAGAAACACATTTGCTTCTCTTCTCTCTCTCTGTTGGAATCTGCCTTTCGGGTAGAGGACGTTTCTGAGGCTCTCACAGCTGCTGATGACATGTTGAATAAAGAATGCAGCTGTTACTGATAGAAAGGAGGAGTCAGTGCAAACAAACTGCGACACATCTGCAAGAAATAACCCCCCCGCTCTCAGCTACAGTTGTGTTTCACTGCTTTCCTGCCACAACGTCAAGTCGTGGGTTGGATATACATTCTCCTCGTTAGAGCCTGAATGATACTGGATCATTGGGCAGATATGAAACATTTAATATCTGATTAGACAACAACAAAGTGTGTGTGTGTGTGTGTGTGTGTGTGTGTGTGTGTGTGTATACATATTTAAAAGTTCTGCTCTGAAGTTACCCTGGGAATACAAATACATTTGATTCGTTTTTATACTATTTCTTTTTCTAACTTCCAACTTCTTTGGCTGATTTAAAATCTGTAAAACAATTTATATCCTATATCGAGCTGCACACGTCACACTTCTCACATTAGATCTGGGTTCGTCTCTCAGTGTGTGTGTGTATGTGTGTGTCTGTGTGTGAGAGAGGGAGAGAGACTTTGAAGTAGATTTTATTACAATTAAACATGAAGCTTGATTAAGTAATATGTCGTTTCATGGGCGGATCTTTTCAAACAAGTGGCCCAGACACACTTTAACAGTTTCTTCTGAGGAGACGTTTATTTGAGACAAACCTAAATTGAAGGCAGCTGCATCCCGGCCTTTACGATGAAGACTGTTGATCCGCCCCTTGAAGGAATAAAATCACTGCAACAAAACTTATCAGAAAGTGATCAACTGAAGCTTAGGTCCATTAAAACGTGCTCTTAATGTGAAAGTCTACTGTCTGGGTTAATAATATGGGCTTTATATTCAGACTTATACCCTGTAGGAAAGATAAAGGAACTTTTCTCCTGCAACATGTACTTTTTAATTGTAATTTTTATTTTGTTTGTCACTGATATTGATAAGTTGTCTGCTCTTTGGATCGTCTGGATTTTACTGATATCAACATTATTTGAGAGATTTAAAATAAATGAGGGATGAGAATTATCTATCTTTGCTAAGTTTTAATATATTGTATTGTATTGTATATACATAAATAAACAACTTTGATATAAAGCACGTTCTGAGCAATTGTAAATTTGTCACTGCTCTCTAGTGGACAGATTATGTAATGAAGAACCAGTTTCTAAACTACCTCAACTGTCTTTGTGTATCTTTTGTAATAAAATGCGGCAATTTCTGTCAAAGTTAACACAATATCTTGTTGATTATCTAATAATTTATCTGCAATCAGTACATTTTTAGGGGGTTAAATCTTGTTCACTTCTTATCCAGGCCCGACTGACCTCACAAGACTGAACAGTGCACGACCTCTGACCTCATCCCCTCGGTCTCTGTCCCCAGCATTTACAAATTGCAGGTTGCAGGAAACTTCAATGCCTTTCATTTAGTATTTAAAGGGAAAGTGATATATGCATGTGTCCCCTGAGGCATCAGGCCTGACTGGTGTCACCACAGGGGGCCACACAGGCAGTGTCGACTTTCAGGCTCTCCTCCCCTGCTGACATATCTGCAGTGTTCACCCCAGACAATATTAATAGCCTCTGTTTGGCTTCAGATAGGAGTGAGTCATGCAGAGTCCTCAGTGCTTTGTACCTGCAGCGAGAGTCACTGGAAACCACCCGAGCGTCTTTCCCTCCGTGTTTTCAGTCGAGCTCAGTAATAATGAATAACGCTGGCGAGTGGGAGACGAGCTGATGTGGTTCACCTGGAGTTAAGTCATGGTTTCCATCTTACAGAGGATACTGGGCTCGCTCCAAATCAAGCAAACATCTGCCCAGACACGTTTTCTCTTCACAGATTCGCTCTCTGCTCACAGAAGAGTCTCTACAACGTGAGCTCTGTGTTTCAGCTTCAGGACGGCAACACAGCTGCATTTCTGTAAATCACTTTTCAAACATGAAAGTGTGCTGGACGAATCGAGGGTTTGTTTTCTGCTTTGGAAAAGTTCTGCAGGATGTTGTGGCGCCGAGCCCCGAATCTACTTCCTCACCTGTTTTTATTCCTTTAAACTTCTTTTGATAAACAGGTTGTGAAATTTAATGTCATATAAATTCTATTATTTTAATCAATATAACAGTGAGTGAGTAAAAATCTGGTTTAACCTTTAAAGAACTCAAGGGACATGATTGAAAGGACCTGTATTCTTTTTTCAAAATAAGAGAACTGGCTAAATCTCACCACTTAATGCAAGTATAGATAATGTAAAGCTTATGGCCTCATAATGTGCAGTCCAGATGAAAATGTAAATATTTATGGGAAACACCCTCTGCCTGATGAGCAGTTCATAGAACACAGCGTACGTCGGTGTCATGGCCGAGCAGCTGCATCATTTCCCCGAGTCTTTAAAATAACAAAAGAGAGGCAGCGACCTAATGGCTGTTGATCGTGTATAAGCAAGGAGAACAAGGAAGGGAGGAGCGAGAGGAGCGAGAGGAGCGAGAGGAGCGTGAGGGCGAAGTCAAGAAGGGTGACCGCGTGCTTTGATAGGGATCAGGACAAAGGAAAGGAGGATGGAAGGAGCTTTGACGAGGATATGAGAAGACACAACGTGAAAAGGAAAAAGTGGGATTTAGAAAGAAGTGCCTCCGGGCCACCATCTGGTTTGAGGAGCGGGTTGCAGTATCTTCAAACTGCTGTAGCAACGCAGGTCAGACAAAATGTGGAGGCAATAAATCTCCTGCCTCTGGGGCTTTCTCTCCTCGCCACCGATAGGACGCCTCATAAAACCAGTCTGAGACCTTCCCCACCTCAGGAATGACAATGGCTGAACATGTGCCGTCCATTCTTTGACTTTCACAGGTCAGCAAGTCAGTGGTTAGGAATATTCCAAAACCTTTAAACTGGGACCATATGCTGAGTGTGTTGTGTTGTGTTGTGTGTAGTTTGGTGCACGATAGTGTGTTTGTCAGATGAGTGTGATGTTGATTTACAGACAGCAAAAAAAGCCACAACCCTGCTATGAGGAAATGATGATGACTTTGTGTTGATGCAACAACTTTCATCAACAAGCGTCAGTGATTATGCTCGTGTTCTCCAACATGATCACAGAGAGATGCTGGGACTAGTGGGAGGTGGTGGAGGTGTGTGTGTGTGTGTGTTGAGGGGGTGGGGGGGGGGGGGGCAATCTAGGGAAACCGATGACTTCAGCAATAACTGATTCAATTTTCTGTCTGAGATTTGAAAGTTAGTGGAACTTTATTAGCTGTCTGGTGGGTTTTATTTTTTCAGAAAGCGTCCCTGCTACTCTGGATGATCCACAGAAAACACTTTCTTGGGATTTTCTGATTCTATAGAATTCTTTTAGTTCCTTTCTGCCCTTACACCATGAATCTACTGTGTCTACAGAGACAGGGGAAAGCTTACCTTGAACTCTAAGCTTCATTAAAACCCTTTAATTACAGATTTGTTGTAAATTAATTGCATTTTATTCATAATTAACCTTTTTCAATGTATAAAGGTATAAGTAAATGTATCTGTTGCAGCAGCAGAGTCAGATTCTAAGTGAAACACACTAATGCTTGTGCAGTATCTCTCCAACACATTGTGCTGGGAGACACTTTAACTCCCAGTTCCTCTGTGAACAGAGAATCCACAGTTTATCTTTCACATCTGGCCGTGCGCTCTGTTGATGTCGAACCCCAGGGAGCTCTGACCCCTTGTATACGTTACCGCTCTGCTCTGGTAAACTGGAACATCTGACGTCACCCATTTTCCTTCACTGCATACCTTCTATCACATGACCCAGCCAAACGTGATGTGGTTAATCAACACAATTAACCCCTTAATGCCTGAATTAATTTACAATTATATAAAGCTATATTATTTGTGTTTTTGGCTGTCATACAGATGCTTAAATAATTGGAGATTGTTCATTTCAATATAGCATATACAATAGATATAAAATTAAGGTATGAGGCAAATTAGCGACATTAGGCATAATGGGACATAACCTTAATTTAACTAATTTTCCAGTCTCTGGTTTGTAGATTGATGCTTTTGATTGAAATTGAATAACAACATATCTTTCCGTACAATCATTGCTGTTCCATCATCACAGTATTTCAAATACAGCTTAATACCTCAAAATAGCTTTGCTGCACAGTCCCAAGGGCCTTGTATATATTTTCCACTCCGACCACTAGATGGCGGCAGAGTTAAGACCGGAATGGGGTTTCGCGAATTCGCGACATTCGTCCACAAGGGGTTAACAGGTTTACAGGAACAGGGGGGGGGGGGGAGATATTATCAGGGGTTATTAATTATGATGGGAAATCCTTAGTCAGCATATTTTGGTTGCACTGATTATCTGCAGGGATTATTTTTGTGGTAACGCCATCTTCTCCTGTGATGACAGTCAGGTTCCAGCATCCTGTTCACATCTGGTGAAGTGTGTTTCTTTTTTATTTAGCTTGATCGATGTCATCAATCATTCAGATTTTATTTGAATGGCCCAAATTACAGTTTCCCTCAAAGGGCTTGTGAACTGGATCCATCCTGAGCTGATGTGAAAAGCACATGTTTGACCAGGAACTCACAAACAGAAAGTTCACCTGCTTTGTGTCGGTTGTGTTGTCGCAGATGAAGCTGGCGACTTTAACTGTGGAAAATCAAACTGGTTGTGTGATGATATTAACATCGGTGTTTACAGTCCAAGTGAATTGTGATACAATCTGGAGACGAGCTTTGTGTCTTTGCCGTCAGATTTCTGCTCCGATCCAGAAAACTAAATAATCCAAAGAGCGTATGTGTTGTCGCAGAGAAACATGAACAGAACTGAGTATAAGACAAACCAGAAGAATATTCCTCATGAAGACAGATCCTATTCTGTGCTGGAGCAGAAGAGCAGATCTTGTCTCAGTGGTTTCATGCCTGAACGGGATGAGGCCGCCCTGGTGTTGAACTTTGACCCCCACCTTTGTGACAGCCTCAGGCTGAACCAACCAGGGTCAAGCTTTTGGCATTTATACCAAAGACCTCCTTCGCTGTGCAGTAGCTCACGTTTCCATTGCAACGGCTTCTGTTTTTCTATTTCTGTAATGCAGAATATTATTCAGTTGGGACTTTATGATAAATAACTCATAAACTGTCGCCTCAGCCGTCAAGGGGCAATTATTATTTTTTAATTCTATTCTGCCGAGTTCCTTCCCACAGCTAATTTAATTTTAAAAAGATAATTCTCTGATGGGGATTTTTACCTTACAGGTTTGTACGGCCACATTTACCAGCTCTTCTCTAAAATATACATGCAAACAGATGGAAATGAATCAGATCCAAAGCGAGAGGACGCAGAGAGTGCATCAGCAGAATAGATGGAGGCGAGGGGGGGGGGAGGGTAATTCACCAGGACCACAATCCTCCCTGGGCTGATCATGTGATGGGAACAGATCATAACTGTGGTTTAGCCTCTGTACAGGAGGACCCGTTGGAGATGGGGCCTGTTGCTGGAAAAAAGCCTTGACAAGCAATCAGAGAGCTGCTTATTCAGTTCAACTGTTCCTGGCCTGAGCCTCCTACACCCCCCCCCCCCCCCCCCCTCCCTGGAGGTACTGAGCTGTGTAAGTGGCAGCCGAGGTGAAGAGCGTGTTCAAACTGGATCGCTCTCTCTGATTTCAAGCCCTGTCAACATAAAGCAGTGGATCCTGAACGCTGTGGAGTATTGAGTATTATTCTGACATATTAAGATCCTCACTGCAGACAGGGCCAGCAGGGCGGTGACTAACACAAGGGAGGCGACTCCCCTTTTGAAGGAGGACGCCGTGTTGACGTGTTGAGCCCGGGAGGCCACCGTCCTGATGATGTTTGTGGCGCGGCCGGTTTATAGACGGCTTCATTAAGAGAAGCAGCTGCAGAGCCCCCCCCCCCCTTGCAGCTGTAACTCATCTGGACAAGGACTCACGCCATTAACCGTGTTGTTGTGGCCGGTTGCCCTCAGTGAAATGAAGAGATGGACTCACAGTGATCTCGATGGCCACTATCTTTTCCGAATATGAGTCAGATGGAGGCTCTGGGTTTTGGGCTTGCACAGGAAATGAGAGATCCAGTTTAAAATGACTCATTGTTTCCATAAGGTCATTTTCTAGCCCCCCCCCCCCCCCCCCCCGACTTCTGGCTGCAATTGATTCTCCCCAAAACGCTCTGTGAGTATTTCCATATTAGCCAAGGAAAATCCATAAACTACCCACTTTTCTTTTTTACCTCCTCACATCTGCCAACTACATCACATCTGTGGCAACGCCCCCCCCCCCCTCTAAACCCCCGGTTGAGTTCCCGATGACCTCAGAGAGGAGGCTGGCTTCTCCGTTATCTGTCTGATGAAGTGATCGGTGCAGAGCAGACACATGAGTCATGTCGAGGAGCTCCAGACTCCGTGTTTTAAAAACCAGGAGAGGAAACCGTCTGACCACTTCGCTGACTGGTGGAAAGTCAAGCAGGAATGGTGGGAGGGGGGGGGGGGGGGATGCCTTTTCGCTGCTGTCACGATTTGAACTGTGGCTCTTACGGCGTCTGTGGAAAAGTGTGAGGCCTGCGATGAATTAGCCCGAGAGGAGAGGAAAGAGTGAGCGTCCCTCTCCTCCAGCCCTCGAGGCTTGTGGTGAGGTTTTTAAGGCTGATCCGGGAAGAAAAAAAACACACACTTCTCTTCCAGTAAATTTCAAACTCTCGCAACAAATCCCTTAAAAATCCGTCAAGGGGTAAAATCTCCCTGCAGCCGAAAGAGGTGAAAAGTGTTGAGGAGTGTGAAGTTTTTTCAAAATGGCCTCACAAATCACGTGAAATACACAACTCTCGTTACCCAGAGCTCTGGATCTGATTTTAAAAGAAAGGCCACAACTCAGTCAGGGTTAGGGTTAGTCGGACGTTTGAACGACAGGAAACTTCTGAATATGTCGTGTTTCTTTAAAAGTCGTAAAACACTTTTGCGCCGACAGAACAAGACTGAGAAACCTCCAGGTTGATCTTCTGAAGTACACACAGATAAAGGCTGCAGTCCTGTGTTGTGGGTCAATGGGCGTTAACAATTGCATCATCAACTCTGTGTGAATGTTGTTTTGTTTTCTTATCGTTTATAATTAGAGTCCAAACTGAGGCCGGATAAAAAAACACCAGGAAGCTTTGAACTTCAAAATGTGGAGACTTTTCTTTTTGATGTTAATTTGATGAAGATTTGATGTTGATTAGGAAACACGATATTTAAACGACTTATTTCTCAAGTTGAGAGATTTTCAAATGACCCAAAAATGATGTGAAAAAGAAATGTGGTTTGTGGGTTTGACCTCAATAGTCGAATATTTTTGAGGAATCAGATGTCATGAGCATAAAGTGTCTGATCACATGATGCATCTGTAGAAACCTTGAGTTTCCTTTTAATTAGAAGACGTCCCAACATCTCACCCGTTAAGGAGAGTTTAAATGTAGTTAACCATTCCTTGTCACTTTCTGATTTTGTACCAAGAGTCTTATAGTGTCTCCTCTTTTATAAAGTTTCACACATGGTGACCCTTGACCTCATCACTGCATATAGAACCTTTAGGTTGAATTACTCTCTACCACATATTATTTTTGTTATGTCCAATGATGGAAGCCAAAGTAGAAGCTCTTTCACTTGTAAATTACTTTTGATCATGAATAATATTCTGCAGTTATGCGCATTGAACTTTTCTCGTTGAACTAATCAGCCTTGAACCCTCACATAGTGCTCTGTAGGAGATTAGTGGAGTATATACATAATGTTTCAGTTATGTTTTATGAACACTTGTTTGTGTTTCCTAAGTCACCTTTGTCGAGTTGTGTACGTGTGTATCTTCAACATCTCTCATGTACAACTATTCTTAGTGATGTGTTTAATTTCACTGAGAGACGCTCAATCAAGTGCATCAACATTCATGATCAATATACATCTTAAAGTTTATGTCACAGGTTAAAGCTACTCGCTGTCCGATGCTTGTCTAAATTAAACATTTTTGCATGAGGCCTCATTATAAGCAGACTGAGGCTAGTGAGGTTTCCACCACAGGTTTGAGTCTGTGTTCTCCTCAATGTGGCTTCTCTGAGGTTAAAACCCACTTCTATGAACCATCAGCTGTCAGGTTCCGCTCTGCAGCTTCTGGTTTAGTGGCTGGACACCAACCTGCCTCACCTGTGTGAAGCTCGGAGCTGCCACCTGCTGTTTGCAATGGGAACAGGTAAAAGCCTCGGAGCATCCTGTCTGCAGATGTGACAGATGTGGACTTGGATCCTGTTTAAAGTCAGACAGTTTTTCACATTGAGGTTGCACAGTGAATTCTAAACACAAACTGCTGAATGAGATGTCTGGGAGAGACAGCCGGTGGTTGCAGGGTTTCGTCTTTTGAACATGTGTCAAGTTCTTTAGAGACGCTGCCTCTGGAGGAGATGATCTCATGTCTCACCACTGGAGACTTACAGTGAATTCCAGAATATCTCTCTCTGAAATGCACGGTGCAAACAGAATATACATGTTGTATACAGCATTATATTTATCTTATAAAACCCTGCAGTGTTAACACAGAGGACAGTGACTCAGTGACTGGTTCCCTCGAGGCAGCTGCTGGGAGGAGGATTAAATAGTTTAATTTCCCAGAGGCTGTGGGGACATGTTAGTTCAGGCCTCAGCCCCTGAACAGAAAGCAGAGCTACTTCACTCTTTGTTTGTCTTTTTAAAGGATTCAGACACGTGTGGTTTAATCTCTGCATGTGGACACTCGGACTAAAGGTACATGTCTCAGTTCAAGTCCTGGTTTATTGGTTTAAGCCTTAAAAGGATCATAATGGAAAACAGGTTTTCTCATCGGTTGCTTTTAATTAACTGACACAAATCTGATAAACTAAAAGAGAGTGTTCCCCCCCCCCCCCCCCCCCCCCGCTGTCTGTTCCAGGAGATGACCTGAGCTGCACGGCTGATGGCCAGGTCTACACCAACAGGGACATCTGGAAGCCCGAGCCATGCCGGATCTGTGTGTGCGACAGCGGCCAGGTCCTGTGCGATGAGATCCAGTGCGATGACGTGACCAACTGTGACAAGGTGGCGATCCCGGACGGCGAGTGCTGCCCGGTGTGTCAGACCGACTCAGGCGGCGGAGGCGGAGGCGGCGGAGGCGGTGGAGGCGGCTCTTTCGGTGGGTGAGCAGTCGCCCCCTGTGGTTATTCCTCACCTGAAGGAAACAAACACTGTCTGTTCAAGGGAAAGGCTTCTACTTGTAGAGGGGAGGTCACATGACATGTCCTCACACAGACAAACACAAAGTTTAAAACTTTAAAATAAGTAAAGCAATAACAACAGTAACAGCATCCTGACCCTGAGGGACGTGTTTGATTGGTTGTCAGGGACTGGATCAGAACCAGTGAACAACTTTCAGTCCATTATGAGGCCGCTGCCCTCACCCGCTCAGAATGAGTGACATCAGGTCGATGGTGTTAATTGACTGGTTAGCCTTTGCTTACCTTGTCTGACCTGCTTACTGATTCTCTCTGTAACTGGGTCACTATGCAGTCACGATGTAGATGTGGTTGAATGAATAATGAGATTTATTTTGTTGCTTTTCCCTTAATGCAGGTGGAGACCGGGTCTCTAAGGTCAGTCACAGCTTCATCACTTTGGATATTTCTGCTTTTTTTAACAATTCTAGTGATGTTATTAAATATGTGTGATGTAAGTTTTAAAATCATTTCTTCAATTCTATTCTTCTTTTGCTTATTCAGGGTCAGAAGGGTGAACCCGGAGATGTCCCACTCGTGAGTGTTTAATAACTCTAAACCTTTTACACAGGCTTTCTAATCAATCTCCTAACCAATCCAAATGCAGCATCTAACTGTTTTCTTTTCTTTTATAATTCCCTGCAGGTCACTGGTATCAGAGGTCGTCCTGGAGCGATGGTGAGACTCAGGATATCTTAGTTTCTTGAGAATGTCTCTCGGGTTTTGCCAGTGAAGGCTCAACTACCTGAATAGACACTAGATGGCATGAGAGGACAGTTACCTCCTGTAGAACTTCACCTTAAAAGGAAAAAAGTCATTGTTGACATTGTTGTGATATGTGATCATTTTGTCTTCTTCTTGATTTACCACAGGGACCTCCCGGCTCTCCAGGAGACAGAGGACAACGAGGGAACAAAGGACGGCCTGTATGTCACATCCTCTAATGTCCACACAACATAACCTTTCACATTATATATCTTTCAAATTGTATTTAGGCATTTTTTAGAAGGGATATATAACAGTACAGAATAAAATATATAAAATGCAATGTAATACTTTAGAGAGTGGGTTTGTTAGCAGGTTAAATGAAGCGTCTTGTCCTTAAAGTCCATCTGAGTCTCCCTTCATGAGTCTCAGTCCCTCACATGACATCTGACCCCTGATCCCACTGAGGTCATGAGAATGACTCTGTTGCTTTTAACTCAAAGTGAAAATAAATACACCAGCTCTATTAAAAAAAGGTTTTTTTTCAGCTCAAGGGCAAAAGACCAAGAGTCAGAATGTAATGTAAAGTGGAAAGTTTGATGTATTATGTGCTTACCAAGCAGAAGTGTAGCAGGGTGATGAATGAACGGGCCCCTCCGGACTCCCATTCCGGTTGAGGTCGGCGTTCTAGGTTGATTTATTGGAACATAACCAATGGTTTCCTTCCTGCACGGCTACAGAAATTAGTCTGCATCATTTCTGTCAAACTGGATCCACTCTGAAACCAAAAGCAAAAATCAAATAATATAAATGAACACAATAAAATAGGTTGTTTTTTCATAGCCACACAATAATAGTGTTCATAGTGTATTCATCATTCTTATATCATACCTTACCTCTTAATACTGTTCATATTCCATTTATATTTCTAACTGTACTTCCTATTTATTTACATATTCCACTATGCACAATACTCTGCACTTTTACTGCCTTTTTTTGCACTTCTGGTTAGATGCTAAACTGCATTTCATTGTATATGTACTTGTAATGTGCAATGACAATAAAGTTTAATCTAATCTAAAAAAAATCATCTAATAATGTGAGACTGAAAATGGCCGAGCAATGAAACAAGTGACTCAGCAGCGATTGTGTGTTTTCTGCTCCACAGGGCCTTCGGGGTTCCGCGGGTTACGATGGAGAGCCTGGTGTGCCTGGTAATCCTGGTGAAGCTGGACCTCCAGGACCGCCCTCACACCCGGGAGTGAGTCCAGCAGGCAGCACACGCGTGTTCATCCACAGTTCATTCATGTGTCGGCCGTCAGACTTATTGTTCTCACCACAGAATGAAATATATGAAGTCTACACACATGATTAAATGCTCATCGGATGTCAGCAGCCACCACTGTGCATGCTGGGATGTTAAATCATATTAATGCAGAGAACAGGCACAATACACACCAAATGATTAATTCTGCATACTTACATTGTTTGGTTTACATCATTTACTCCCACTTGTCTCACTTGTAAATGGCAAATTCATTGTGATTAAATCCAGCGAAGCTAAGATGAAGTGTGTGTGCTCCACCTGTAGGGTCTGGGAGCCCAGATGGCCTCTGGGTTCGATGGGAAGTCGGCTCCCCAGGGCATGATGACCGGCTCCAGGGTAAGAAGACGTCAGCGTCCCATGAGACAGCCTCGTCTGTCTGTGTTTTATAAAACACTTATCCAGAAAAAGGGAGACATCTTTTTTAATCTATAGCTGTGTGTCAGAAAAACTGTTTTTTCTCTCCGTGTGTAGCTTTGGCAGAGAACGGTGACAGACTGGTAATTAAGAACAGCCCAATGGGACAGTGTCACATGTGTGCACTGGCTGCCAGTACCTATTTAATCTGTTTTTAACCTGGGCTCTAAGGAGAAGGGGGTTCAATATGTTTTTTTAGAATGTAAATAATTCTACAATTTCACATTTCTACTTTTACTTGATGTAGTGATTTAGACTTGAGGAGAAACTCCATCAATTTAATGTTTCACCTTAGATGTAAAACAGTCACTGACACAACTTCAGATAACCTGTCAGTCAAGTTAGTAAACTCATTGGATCCTACATTTCCCATGATGCATTTCTCTGCTAGAACATCTCAGTCCACTAAACCCATGCTCTCTTTTCTATCATCTATAATAACATGATTAGGAAAGATGTCTCCAGAGCTGCATAAAACCTATGATACAACATTGTACAGCTTTGTGTGGAACTTGTGATGAACACCTGAAGTGTTTCTTTAAACACACATATTGGGTTGTTTCCCATGTAGTTTGTTGAAGTAAAACCTCTGCTTAATATACAGTATATACCTTATACATAAACTCATACAAACACATCCTCCTCCATAATTCTGGATCTAATGCAGGAAGTGATCGATGTTGTAGAACATTATCCTTGATAACTTCTAAATGCTTCATGCTGAGGAATGAGAAATGTTGTCGTGCGCAATAATTTAAGAGCTTGTATTGATTGAACTTAATATAATTTAAACCCATATCTGTGGAAGAACATAAAGCATATTTGTTTTGTTTTATAGCTTGTCAGCCTCTGATTTCAGATTGACTTATCAACATATTGAACAATATCTGAGCTCACAAGGCCGAGTGCAGAACTTATCCCCAAAAATGGGATAATGCACATTTGTTTACATGAATAATATATTAGTGTAAAACAACTAATCATTTACAGTTAAACAATTTTGTCTCATTTAATACTATTCATAGAATGTTTTATCAGCTGCAACAGCATAATAAAATATCTACATTGTAAACTGACCAAACCCATTGATCGACCGCTAATACACAACCACACAGCTTTTCAATCCATGTCCCTTGTTTAACTGAATCCCTATGAAGACGAGTGGATTGGAGTAGATGTGTGTGTTTGTATTTACATGTACACACAAGTTTGTTGTTGAAGTTTGAATTCTGTCCATTGTCTGATTTCTCGTGGTGTTGGTTTCAGGGAGAAGCCGGAGCACGAGGACCTGCTGGACCCAACGGAGCGCCCGTAAGTCCAAAAGAGCTTCTACACATGTAGATTGAAGCTGCACAATAACCACTGATCATACTTCAGTGCTGATTCGATCCCTGTTTATATTTGAATGTTTTATTCTTGTAGGGTCATGCTGGACCACAGGGGCCTCCTGGAGAAGTTGGAGATCCAGGACACATGGTACAACATAAATCTTCTTGTTGATTTGCGTGATTTAAATCATTCATGTGAGTGTTAGTAACTGTGTTGTTGTGTCTTCAGGGTCCATCTGGTCAAAGGGGACCTGAGGGCCCTCCAGGGAAACCAGGTGAAGATGTAAGTATGAAATTTGAAACTAGGGGAAATTAAACCACAGCATTTTTTACATAACAATCAGCTAATTCATATTCCCCACAGTTTGAAAGAGCTGCATTTATAACAGTTTATAAAGCTGCTTGAGTGACAAACAGGATCTGAGCCTTCAAAGTTTAGCATTGATGTAACTAGGCCTTTAAATCCAAACACTTTCCATGGATACATTTCATGCTTCTTCTTTCATGGGTTAGTGAATGAGAATAAAAGACTTCACGTCGGTGACAGTGTCATAAAAACTGTGCAATGAAAGGATTTGGTTTCCACAAGAAGTCAGTAATTGAGCCTGTGTCTCCAAAGCAAACACAAGCAGAGGCAGATTGCATTAAGAACGGTGTAGACAAAACCCATCTGCAGTATAAAGCTCCAGTTCCACACATCCTGGATTCCCAGTACATTATGTTGTAAAAACACTTTTTCACTAACATTAAACCGGAGAGAATAAATCTGACGTGTGTTTCACTGACAGTCATTTCAATCTGGTTAATTTCCTCACACAGGGAGAAGCTGGCAAATCAGGAAATCCTGGAGAAATGGGATTCACCGGATCAGCAGTAAGCTTCTCCGCCCCGTGCATCACGCAACGGTTGTAACCTCCTGTTTCTGGTCTATGAAGGATTCTCTGGATATAACTGATAATGGTTTTCATGTGCACACATTGTAGGGTGCCAGAGGATTTCCTGGTACTCCAGGGCCTCCTGGACTGAAGGGTCACAAAGTGAGTACAAGCTGTCCAGCACATTTCTTATGAAACAAGCTTGAATGGTACATGTACTTCATTTTGTCTCATTTAACACAACAATGGCGTTTGTCCTCCTTGTCACCAGGGTCACGGTGGAATTATAGGCCAAAAAGGTGAAACTGGAACTGTTGGATCCAAGGTAACAGTCTGTCTCTTTGATTGATGGGTTGAATGATTGACTGCTAAGGTCAATGATCTGAAATAAGTTGTGTGTCCGCGCTGTAACCACAACAATCTGTTGTCTCTGGTTTTCTAGGGTGCCAATGGGCCCTCTGGTCCAATGGGAGGATCTGGACCCATGGTGAGTTATATTCTGAGAGCTGAAGTTTCAGTTGCTCGTAGTTTACCTTCTGCTCTTATCTCGAATGAGACAAGGTCGAATCCAAATACTAAATACAAAAAACCCTCTGAACCTACTCACCTTAAACATAAGCACTGGCTAGGGGACAGCTGTAATTGATCACTGTGTGTGTGTGTGTGTGTCACTACAGGGTCCTGCTGGGATGCCGGGGGAGAGAGGGCGATCTGGACCCGGTGGCATCGCTGTAAGATGATATCACCGTGTTACTTCTTTTCTTTAATGCCTCTAATATCCATGTTGTTGTCCAGTATTGTCTCTTTGTCGAGCTCATCCCTCACAGGGTGACTATCCAACATCCATGTGATTCATACATCCAAGTGAACAGTCTTTGTCTTCTAGGGAAAACGTGGGCCTCCTGGTAACATTGGAAAAATCGGTCCGATGGTAAGTCAGCGTTCACCCTGTTGCAGATTGATGTTATACCTAAATATGCAGCATGACATCATCATTAGACTTTTTAGTTCTTTATTAAACTCTGGTTTTCACTTCTGTTTATTTTCCAGGGTCCCCTGGGTCTCAGTGGCCCCCCTGGATATCCAGGAACCCCAGGAATGAAGGCAAGTATAGAGAAACCTCTCGTCCTTCATCTGCAGTGAACACTCAATGCTCTTATTAGACAATTAACAGTGAATATTTGGTTTCTTAATTGTATAACTTATTATCGAAAGCATAAACAAACACTGTAGTCAATATATTCAAAGCCAGACGTGTCATTGTGATACTTGATTTCTTTCCGTAGGGACAACCTGGCCCCACAGGAGTCCGAGGTCCTGAGGGCCCACAGGGACAGAGAGGAGAGACAGGTCATCTGGGTAGAGCTGGACCAGTCGGCCTGACGGTAAATCTCTTGTTCTACTAACACTGACACATCACATACAGTAAGATCGTAAGGATGTTTTTAGATCTGCTGTGATTAGAAACTTCACTGTAGCTACTGCTCTGACTTGATGATCTAATCAAAGAACTTCTGTTTCTCCAAGGGACCCGGTGGTACAGACGGTGGCCCCGGGGCCAAAGGACCAGTGGTATGTAAACAGTTACTTAAATCACAATGTGTATATATTCATGGAGGTCAGATGTAACACGACTGATTGACTGATTATTCTTCACAGGGAAATATTGGTCCACAAGGTAATGGCGGCCATCTTGGACCTTCTGGCCCACCAGGACCTCAGGGAAGCACCGGTCAGCCTGGTATCAAAGGACAACTGGTAACATGGATTTTAGTCTGGAAAATGTTGAAAGTTCTGGTCACTGTAGTTGTTTTTTTTATCCTGACTAAACATTCTTGAATGATTGTGTTTCAGGGAGATGTTGGTGTTGGAGGATTCAAAGGAGAAGCTGGACCCAAAGGAGAATTTGTAAGTTTCTAAAGTCTCGATTCTGCAATTTAAGACAATAAGAATAAGCTGGATGAGTTAAACATACTAGTGAAAGTCAAATCAGTTAACTTTTGACAACGACGATGCAAGATGAGGAAGTCTTGGTTTCATGTGTACTCTGGTCTGTTTCTAGGGTCCGTCAGGCTCCCAGGGTGTGATCGGACCTCAGGGTGAGGAAGGAAAGCGAGGACAACGTGGAGATGCCGGTTCTGTCGGCCCTGCCGGTCCTGTTGGCGAGAGGGTGAGTCAGCGTCTTGCCTCCTAATGTTACAGTGATAGAGCTGCACTTCGGGTCAGGGGTCATTGGGAGGGGGGAGGGGGGGGGGGGGGGGGGGGCAGTAATCTGGCAAACAGTGGAAGGTGAAGTAGTGTGGGACATTGGAAATCATACCACTTATAAGGGGGGGTATATTGACTCATGGATAATGGAAAACATGGTGGATAACACACTCACTTTCCTGCAAGGAGGTCCCGGGTTAAAATCCCAGGCAGCTGTGGCCTTGCACTGCGAAATTTGCGCGTGTGTGTGTGTCTTTGAGTAGTTTCCTCCTGGAGCTCTGGCTTCTTTCCACAGTCCAGAAATAAGCCTGACTGGAGATTCTTAATCTCCCATAGACGAGCGACTGCCCTCACAATTACCAGAACGAAAAAAGAAAGATGAACGATAGTTTTCCAAGAAACATTTGGTCTTACGGGTCTAGATGCAGCTTCTCTACTTAGGGAACAATGTGTTCTTTACTTCAGTGATCCTATTGAACACAGTTGTAACCAGCTTTCTGTGTGACTGTGATTCAGTGTGTAACTGGTTGATGTGTTTTCCGTAGGGAGGTCCCGGTAACAGAGGATTCCCCGGTGCTGATGGGCTCCCAGGACCTAAGGTACAATATATTTTACACTTACTGTTTCTATAGGTTGGTTTACTGAAGTATAACAAACATGTAAATACTAACATCAGCGTGGATTAATCATCTTTGTCTTTTTTTCTGAAGGGTGCTGTAGGAGATCGTGGCACATCTGGACCCCCAGGACCCAAAGCCTCCGTAGGAGACCCTGGTCGTACAGGAGAACCTGGTCTGCCAGGAGCAAGGGTAACACTGGAGCTGGACATTTTACCTTTGAGCCTGACTATCTGTTCATCCTTGATTTCTGTCTCCATATCATACTTGAGTTACATATTTGATCTTTGTTTCCAAAGGGTCTTACTGGCACTCCTGGAGTCCAGGGGGCAGAGGGCAAGCCAGGACCCCTGGTAAGTCACAGTGCTCAATAACAATGAGTCATTGGACATAGTGTAAAATTTGTTATAATAATTATAATCACTCAAAGCTAGCTTGAAGATGACAAATTCAGTGAGGTCACAGTGATGTTTGTTTCTTTCCTAGGGAGCCGCAGGTGAGGATGGACGTCCGGGCCCTGCAGGGTCCATTGGAAACCGAGGCCCAGCAGGAACTATGGGAGTTCCCGGCCCTAAGGGCTTCAATGTAAGGCTGCTGAGTCACTCAACACTTCACATCAACAGTCTGATCGGTCACATCATCGACTTTATTCTGAAATATGTTTTACTTTGAAAGGGTGATCCAGGAAAGACAGGTGAACAGGGATCTGCTGGAGTGTCCGGTCAAAGAGTGAGTATTGGGCCTCACTTCATTTTTCACACATATTGACAATTATAGATCCGTCAGTAGTGAGCAGATCATGAAATCTGTTGATATGTATCTGCAGCTGACACGTTCAGTCACTTGAACTGGTTTTGATGAATGTGTATTTATCACATCTCTGTCACTTTGTTTTCAGGGTCCTCCAGGAAAAGATGGAGAAGTTGGCCCTGCTGGTCCCCCCGGGCCGGCTGTAAGTGTTTGCTCTCTCTTTCAGATCGATTGTGTGTTTATATCCCTGCTTTAAAAACATAACTTTGACATTAATGTGCTTTCTCACAGGGTGTTGCAGGAGAAAGAGGAGAGCAAGGACCTCCAGGTGTGAATGGATTCCAGGTATGAGATTGAATATTGCTGGTGATGAAATATAAGAAACCTGCAGACATCAGACTCTGCTGCAGACGTGCTCCCATGGCCCTGGTTAAATGTTCCTTTGTGTTCTTCAGGGTCTGCCTGGAAACCAAGGCCCTCCTGGAGAATCTGGGAAACCAGGTGATGAAGTAAGTGTAACAGAAGCTTGTATTCCTGCTTGGAGCATTATCACACATCACTGCATTAACACATTCATGGTGTTTAGTGTCACAACCCATGTTTAATTATTCAAAGAGACACAAATGACTGAGATAATACGGATGTTTGTGATTTTCAGGGTATTCCTGGAGAGCTCGGCTCTGTGGGTCAAACTGGACCAAGGGTGAGTGACTTCCTTCAATCTGAGTTCATCTGAAATTCATAGTGACTCTGAACTGTCTGAGACTGATGATACTTAATTCTCCAGGGGGAGCGTGGAATTCCTGGTGAGAGAGGAGACCTGGGGCCAAACGGTCTGCAGGGACCTAAAGGAATCCCTGGTGCACCCGGTCCAGATGGACCAAAGGTACTGTTGCAGTAGCATAACGATTGACAGATAAACAAAACATAACAAAACAAAAACAAAACCTCAACCTCTGGTGTTTCTCATTGAAGGGAAGCCCTGGTCCTGCTGGTGCCCTCGGTGATGTGGGTCCTCCAGGTCTGCAGGGGATGCCAGGAGAGAGAGGCATCTCTGGCCCTTCAGGACCTAAAGGGGACAGAGTAAGTTTGTCTTTATTATTATGACTCACAACATTTGTTTCATAGCATTTACTCCAAATAACAGCACAAATGTACCTTAAAGTTAAAATGTTTATTTTGCTGTCTGTATAGGGAGCAATTGGTGAGAAAGGATCAGAGGGCACACCTGGAAATGACGGAGCAAGAGTAAGGAACACATCTTTCACTCAAACACACACAATCGCAGCTCAACCAACAAACACACAAGTTCAATATACATCTGTAAAGCTGAAAATGAAAATCTGCAACGGATGATGTATCAGTGTAAACCTGAGACTTGTCTCAGCTTGTTCAAAGAGATGTGTCAGCACAGGCTCCTGGTAACAGCGATGAGCCACATGTCCAACCACATTTCTGTTCTGTCAACAGGGGACCCCAGGTCCTGTCGGCCCCGTAGGATCGTCAGGACCCAGTGGTGAGAAGGTACAGTTCTCTTTTGTTTATTCACATCACATTTGCTCAAGTTTAAAGGAAGTGAAATTGTTTTTAGGAAACGGTACAGACTCAAGAAGTGATCGTAGAAACTATTGTCATTAAAACTGTGACATCTTTGCAGGGCGAGCCTGGACCCAAAGGACCAGCTGGCCCTCCAGGATCCAGAGGAGTGCCTGTGAGTTGACCGGCCCTCTGTCTTCAACTCGTACATCAAGTCTGGTTGGGTCTTGTTTATTGTTCTTCAGTATATGTAAATAAATATATATACACATCTCCTACCACAGGGATCCAGAGGTGACCCAGGCCCAATCGGAGCTGTTGGTTTTGCTGGAACTCCTGTAAGTAGCTGAAAACACTCCTAATATAGTAGACATTAGTTTAGTCACTTTTTTATTGTTAAATAACCCTTTATACTTTACAGGGTCCTGATGGTCAACCTGGAGTCAAGGGAGAGTTTGGAGAGCCAGGCCAGAAAGGAGATGCTGGATCATCAGGACCTCAAGGCTTGTCCGGAGCTCACGGACCTCCTGTGAGTTGAAAATATAAAGACAACACATAGAGAATGCTGTCAGCTGATTCATTTAAAAGCAGAGCATGATATCCTAGACCATGTGTTAGTTTTCATGATTTCCATACATAAATAAATAGATAAGTGCTTCTCTAATCACGTGCTGTTGTTTCAGGGTCCAGTCGGTGTTGCTGGACTGAAGGGTGGCAGAGGAACACAGGGCGCACCAGTAAGATCAATTCATAATTATTATTATTTATTGTGTTACATGAATGATTGTCCAACAGAAGCTGTTCCTCTCTGTTATCAAAGTCATGAAGCAGCATCTGAGCACCTTGTGTCATCTCTCAGGGTCCCACTGGTTTCCCTGGATCTGCAGGAAGAGTCGGACCCCCAGGCCCAACTGTAAGTTCTCACTGTCACTGCAAACACATTCAGGGAAACAGGGGGAATTTATTTATTATATAAAATATAATATGATTGTAGCAGACTCCAGTAGCTGCTCTCAAATCTGAGGTTTGATCAAACTGCTCCAAATATTATAGATATTTGTCCACTGCACTAAAACTGTCAGTGACCTTAGTTTAATAGTTTGTAATATGTAGGACAAGAAACAGAAAGCTCCTGAAGAAACTTTTTAAAATACATTGAATACAATAAGGACACACACACACAATTATGGGTTGAATTATAAACGTTTAATTATAAACTGTATAACAGGAGACAGACGCCTTACAGGAGACAAAAGGACCTGTCTCACACTACAGGTGTTCCACAAACAATAGACTAAATTGACCAATTGGAAAAAGCCTTATTGAAGTGTGCACACTCTGCTGCAGGTCATGTTGCACATCAGATCCTGGTCTGGAAGAGAAGGGGGCCTCTTCACAACATCTGTGACGCATTAGCATGATGCTTCTCATTCCTCAGCTCCTCACATTCCAACACACACAGCTACAGACTGTTTTGTCAAAGCTCAGAGCAATCACAAAGAAGAACTCATGAAAAGACAAAGAAGATTTCTGAAAACGACAAAAAACCAACAAGCAAATAAATAGATAGAAACTGTAGCTACCTTCAAGCACAGAGTTATCAGAGCTTGTGTCTTTGTGCTGAATGCGATTTGACTGACTCCTGCCAGGGTCCACTTGGAGAACCAGGACCCCTCGGGCCTCCAGGCAAGGAGGGACCTCATGGTATTCGTGGAGACAACGGATCCCCTGGAAGACAAGGAGAGCGAGGACCAGCGGGACCAACTGGCAGCCTAGGAGACAAAGGGGACTCCGGAGAGGACGGACCCACGGTAAACCCAATGAGACGATTAAATTACAATCTCCTAACAGGAATACTGTGAGAAAAACCATCAGCTCAAACTACCAGAGAGGATTTGAGTTGATGAAACACACATTTGTCTTTGTGCTGCTGCAGTAAAATAAGTTTTAAAGTAAAATACCTTTTTATTGATCCCAGCACGCGGCTTTAATTTGAATTGCCTGAAGGTTTATCGATTGCTCCTAAACACAAATTCATTTTAGAAATTAGAATGGCACTCGATGGAGTGAACATCTCCGCCTGCTTGGCTCTTATCACAGATAGATGAGTAAATAAATTACCCAATTTAAAAAGTGATGAATGATGAAGTAAGGTTTTCTTCCACGTCTCATCCCTCCATCATGTTTGGTGTTTGAAAGTTTGAATGACACCCAACAGTCTCCTTATGAAACCACATGTAAATTCTCCATGTCCACATTTTTCTACAACCTGTAGTTTTTGTGTCAAAGTAGGTCTGTGTTTAATCTAAATATTCTGTGTGATGATCTTGTCCTCAGGGTCCTGATGGTCCTCCTGGTCCAGCTGGAACCACAGGGCAGAGAGGCATTGTGGGTCTCCCTGGTCAGAGAGGAGAGCGAGGGATGCCCGGCCTTCCAGGACCAGGGGTCTGTATCAGCTTCTGTCTTCATGTCATTCACAAGAGTTTCCTTCAAGGGCCGCGTCATGACGTCCCTGTTTGTTTCCCCCAGGGTCCACCAGGGAAACAAGGATCCACGGGATCATCTGGAGAGAAAGGTCCCTCAGGTCCAGTTGGTTCTGCTGGTGCTAATGGACCTCGTGGTGATCCTGGTCCTGATGTAAGTTTAAAATCTGCTTTGGTCACAAGTGAAAAAGTGTTTTCTCTCGTGTTGTCACATGTCTTATGGTGTTTCTGTGTGCTCTTCAGGGCCCTGCAGGATCTGATGGTCCACCAGGCAAGGAAGGCAGTCTTGGACAAAGAGTAAGAGACCAGTAAAAATTGTGCGCTACATGTTGTTTTGTGTATTTCAAGTGAATAACGGTTGTTGCTTCTCTAGGGAGGCCGAGGAGATTCTGGTCCAGAGGGTATGGCAGGTTCACAGGGACTTCCTGGCACCCCAGGTCCTGTGGGCTCCCCGGGTGACGCTGGAAGACGAGGAGACGCTGTAAGTGGACGTTTTATTCCACCTGTGTGTTAGTGAGCTTGTGTCTCTGCACATCAACAGGAGAGTAATACAAGATTAACGCACATGAGTACAGTCTTGATTCCAGCCCTGGAGGCTTTTTGGATCCTGACTGGTCTTAATAAGAAGTGATAGGAATGATGTGTTTGGGTATAATGAGGCGTTGGAGTTCCTCGGTGCTGGCAGAGCTCTGTGCTCCCTGAGGGTCTGATCCTGATCTCACTCATTTGCAGGGCTCGAGAGGACCGGTCGGTCCACCTGGCTCGGCTGGAAGGAGAGGATTAGTGGTGAGTGTCCAATATCCAGCTTATAACATCTTGACATTCTGTGAAATATGATCAGGGCAAAAGAGACGACATACTCTAGATGCTTTGTAAATGTTAATGATTAACAGCTAATAGAACCGAATGGAAAACCGCCCTGTTTCAAATATCACATGTGTCACATCTTTCCTCATTCAGGGACCACAAGGACCAAGAGGAGATAACGGGGACCTGGGCGATCACGGAGAGAGAGGACAGAAGGGACATCGTGGATTTACTGGTCTACAGGGTCTCCCCGGACCCCCGGTGAGTCCGAGTGATGCTCAGTAGTGAGAGTCTGATGTCAGGGAGCTTGTGGTTGATTTAAAGGCTCCTCCTCACTTCTATTGCCCCTGGCTCTATATGTTTCACACAAAAGCACCAATGGAGGAACAGGAACTGACTGAAACACCAGGAAACGTAAAACCTGCTGTAATGATTCTCTCTCTCTCAAACTAGAAAGCAGTTGTTTGTCACTTCTTCCCATACCCTGGTCTTTTGGTACTAAAAATGCATCTGAACAGTGGAAACAAATATGAGCTGAATAAAAAAAAACTGTAGATTGATCTACTGTTGTATTTACAGCAGAAAGAGATTAAATAGCATTTATTTCTCTAAAGGGAACGACGGGTGAACAAGGAACGTCAGGAATCGTTGGACCAAGCGGCTCCAGGGTAAATTACATCTTCTGTAATATTCAGATTTATGATAATAAAATGTAATCATGTCTTAGTTTCAGGACAACATTCAGTTTTAAATCAAAATCATGAACACGGTTTTATCTGCCATGCGACTCAGGGGCCTCCTGGACCTATTGGACCTCCAGGAAAGGAAGGATACCTGGGACAGTCGGGGCCCATGGGACCTCCTGGAACTCGTGGACTCGGTGGAGAAATCGGACCAGAGGTATCGTCTCATTATACAGTACACAGAGGAACGTTTACTATATGTACAGTGTGTTGACTCAGCAAACCTGGTGAAACACAGAACGACTGTGTGAGGTAGAAACAAACAAAAGGCTGAACATGCTTTAAACAACTGTCTTAGTGTTGTTAGACACAGAAATGACTCTGTCAATCCACAGGGCCCCCCAGGAGAGGACGGACCCCCAGGTCCCCCCGGTCCCCCAGGACCTCCCACGGCTGCACTGGACGAACTCTTCGGCCCTCAGGATTATGACTTCGACGCTCCTCCTCCTCCTCCTGAGTTCACCCAGGACGAGGCTCTGCCCAACAGCAACTCCACAGGCTCCGTGGTCGTGGACCCCAGCGTCCAGGCCACGCTGAAGGCCCTCAGCAGCCAGATCGACAACATGAAGAGCCCGGACGGCAGCAGGAAGCATCCGGCCAGGACCTGTGACGACCTGAAGAGATGCTACCCCATGAAGAAGAGTGGTGAGTGGCGGCGACCATCTTGTTTACAGGACTGAAGTACTCACACAGGATGTGGAATAACACATTTCAACCTATCCCTCTGTCCTTTTCCTCTAGTTTATATGTCCTTGTGCAGTTATTTTTCATCTCCATCTTCTCTGTGTTTCTTTCTTACATAATAAATCTTGTCCAGGCACAAGCCAGATTGTGAAGTCACTGCTTTATTTGACCACAGCAGCTGTAGATTAAATCAGGTCAGACTCTCACCGCCTCCTGCTGGTTTTCTCATGTAGGTGAGTTCTGGGTGGATCCAAACCAAGGCAGTGCCGAGGACGCCATCAAAGTGCACTGCAACATGGACACCGGAGAGACCTGCATCTCCGCCAACCCGGACAGCATTCCTCGTAAATCGTGGTGGAGCACTTCCAGGAACAAGCCTGTGTGGTTCGGAGCCGACATCAACAGGGGAACACATGTAAGCTCTCGTATCTCTGATGGTGTGAGCCGGGCTGTGAGCGGCACACACACACAGGAAGCTGTACTTACTCACTTTACTGTTGTGTTTGTTTCTCCAGTTCACGTACGGCAACAAAGAACAGGCGGCAAACTCCGTCAGAGTTCAGATGACCTTCATCCGCCTCCTCTCCAAGGAAGCATCCCAGACCATCACCTACCACTGCAAGAACTCCGTGGGCTACAAGGACGACAAGACGGGCAACCTGAAGAAGGCTGTGATCCTCAAGGGCTCCAACGACCTGGAGCTCAAAGCCGAGGGAAACAACCGCTTCAGATACACGGTGGTGCAGGACTCCTGCTCTGTAAGTTCCCTCGCTCCTTTTACACACTTCTTCATTAATCAATGCATCACCAGTAAAGTAGAGTAATATTTTATGTTCCTCTTATTTTCAAATAAGAGGAATGAAACAACCAAATATATCTCAATAAGGCATCAGAGATATGATTTAAGTCTTTCAGTGAGTAAATAAGTAAATCTTTAAAATGTCTGTGAACTGTAGTTATCAGATTTTACCTTAATCTTCTGTTATAAATATTACAATATCTAATATATATTAATAAATGTGCTGTCAAAGAGGCCACTCATAGAAATTATCCGCCAACTCCTCAGTTCCATGAAGCACGTCGGTGTCTGTCATCTCATTGTTTCAGTTTCACAAACCCTGACTCTCAGTGTAGAAAGATGGACGACATGACAGCTCAGCAAAAGGGAAGCCAAGGAACTCTCGACTGCCCCCTGGTGGCTAACTGGAGCATAGATCACAAATCTCACCCTCTCCAAATACCATGACAAATAATGTTTTGGCTCAAAATGGCCTCTTATTACACCCTGTTTGTCCATGCATTAATTTTTCCGGCAAATGTAAGTTTTATTTAGTTATTTGAAAAATGGGTTAAAACATTATGATGGACAGCTCAGATTGACTTTAATAATAAATTCCATCCGCCAATATCTATTTTGGCTTCATTTCTGGATTCTGGGATGAAGTAGTGATCTTTATAAATAGTTTTTCTGCTCTCGGTGATGGTCATAGAAATACAGACGGAAAAGTATCTGTGAAACATTTATCACAACTGAAATAATAGTCAATATTAAATATAATAATATATAATATATCTTAATAAATCTTCAATGAAACGTATGCTAAAACAAATTCCTATTACAATATGTCTGTGTTGAGCTGACAGCTTGTTGTGCTGCCCCCTAGTGGCCAGGAAGCTGATTCATTCAGGTGTACAGTGTACATTGTATTTTTTGAAACATAGTTGTGCTGCAGACATTTTTCAGGCAGGAGGACTGAATATAAATAAACTAAAATGTGTCTCACCCAGTAATGAAGGGACATCAGTCACCCAGTGCCTCAGAATGTACTGGTTTCTACATTTTGCCTGTGGTCAACTGGTCCAGATGAGATCAACCTGTGTTGTTCACCAAAGAAAGACGCTAACCCAGAATCTGTTTGTCTCCTCTCCACAGCAAGCAACCGGTAACTGGGGCAAGACGGTGTTTGAGTACAGGACACAGAAAACAGCAAGACTTCCTATTGTGGATCTCGCCCCTGTGGACATTGGTGGCTCGGATCAGGAGTTCGGCATCGACATCGGGCCCGTGTGCTTCTTGTAAGAACGACAGCTGGGAGGCGTGGAGGACAATCCTGAGACTATTGAACTGACCGCATGACGCGCTCAGCCACGTTGTACATACAAGTACTGAGAACTTCTCCGGCCCTGCGGCAAAGATATTTATTGTGCCCTTTCGACCCGGTTCAAGACATCGACGAGTTGTGAGTTAGAAGAATGTTTTTTGGAATTTACATAAAAAAAACCTTTTTTGGGGTAAAAATCCGAATCCTTCCTCTTTCTTCTGGTGTATGTTTGACTTTCAGAGCTTTGGTCACTGTGGTCTCGTTTGGTACAAAGATCTTTAACCCCCTCTGGTTTTATTTCACAAATCCACTTCGCCAAAGAGGCATGAATATAGAAGCTTAAACATGTTTTATAGAAACTGCTGTTTACAGGCCCAGAAACCCCCCCCCCACCTCACTCTCTCCCCAACAATTTTTCTTTTAACGGATTTGTTTCTCTCTCTCTCTCTCTCTCTCTCTCTCTCAATGTTTTCATTGTCTGAATATTGAAACTCGATTGTGGTGCTATTGAGGAAACGAATACAGCTGAGGACGAGTTCAGCAGCTCTGGTATTTTCCTCGAGACAGTTCTGGTGGAGCCGTGTCTGTATCCAGTTGTTTTAAACTCTGTACCGATCACGTAGGAAAACACTCGAGACACATCACGACTGTCCATTTCCTCAGTGTCAGCTACCTCGTCACCGAAACTGAGAAAAAACGATGACACTATGTGTATTATTATTTTATTTCTTCTGATTTCCACCGGTGCTGTTTTGTAAGTAGTGTGATCTTTGTGCTCTTCTCCTGGCTACGTGGCGCAGGGCAGAGGTTTTTTTTTGGGGGGGGGGGGGAAGCCAATAAAGACCTTTCTGTCGAAGATGGAGAGATGAATGAGGTTGTCGTGTGACTGGTGTGTGGTAATTTGTGACACTTTTTCTTTCCCCTACAACTCTAATATCGTTCAGTATAAGGTAGCACAGAAAAATAATCCTATTTTTATGCATGTCGGTTCCCCCTTTGCAGTATCCTGGACTTATATGCTCTTTTTTTTATAATCGGTTTTGTAGAATAAGGCGGCTGTGTGTGCCTGTTTGCTTTGTATTTCTTGCTATGCAACAAATTAAACACAATGCTTGTAAATCCCCCCCAAGCTCTTGTCACGTTACTTCAGGTGCAGTCAGGGTCTTCGACTTTGTTGTTTTGCACACAGACTTGATTTTAGACAGATTTCTGTTCAGCAAATGTATCAAAGTCAAAAACAGTTGTTTCTAATGTAACCGCTTTGTTTTTCAAATTTTCATGAATGTGCCTTCAAGTAATTCCATTGTGACGGTTCGTGTTTAAGTATATTTATTCTAGATTAGAACACTTAGCGAAGCTCGACTGCCGGCTCGCACCCGAGAGGCAGAGTCCACCAGGGGGAGGAAGAGGAGGGAGACTTCCACACCCGAGGCAGATGCGTTTCTTCCTTTGAAAAAATAAATATTGAAAATAATTTCTCTCTGCCTATTCTTGTTTGAGGAGAGTTTATCTGGTAAACGTTGTGCCATCGTAGAATAGTCTCTCGGCCTCGAGAGGGTTTGAAAACAAACTGTGGAGCCAGTGGAACTCTTATTGAGATGATTAGACTGAAGAGTCGACTGCACCGAGCTAAATGCTAACGTGTTGATGGTTAAGGTTTTATCTCCTTGTTCACCCTTGAGTGTAATAGTTTAGCATACTAATAGGAAATCCATATATTATGCTGATCCGTCTTGAGTTCTTTAATGACAAGCACCATTCACACCCATGTATCTTCATCAATTAACCTCAAACCAGTCTGCATGTGCCTGGACCATGGGAGAACCAGGAAGGTCACAGCTGAACCAGGATTCAAACCTTGTTCTGTGAGGCCACAGTTCTAATCACTGCACCACCGTGCCTCCACCTCTGGAGTACGATGATAAAAATTCTAAATTTCAAACAAACAAACAGCTGAATTAAGTCAAACAATCATTCAAAAAGACAGAATGTTTTCAGTAAGATTTTCTTTAATAAGTGTAACAGCAAAGTCAATGCAACCAAAAGTAAAATCATGGGAATAGAACTTCATGAATGGACAGTTTGTCCACAAAAGTGCCTTCTGGTGCAAGAGATGAGAGGAGAGTAAAAATGACGATGCGTAAATATGGAACTGACGTGTCATACTTAAAAAAAATTAAAAAACAAAATGCAACAACAAAAATATCCTGAAATATCAAAACCAAAAGGTGGGAATGTAAGTAAGCAACATACATGTACAACTGGATTAATGAGCTACATCATGTGTAAAATAACAGTATGTGATGTTAAGGGAGGAAGCTTTTAAAGATACAGGTTCCATTTATTTAATTCTTGCCAGCTTGTGTTCGGCGTACAAACAGGAATGTGTCACAAATACACAATTCAAATGGTGCATACACACAAAATGGTCTCATATGAAAATCCTGCCACGGAGCGTACCATTCAACATGTTCCACTATTTACATCTCTCATTGCCTTGTGCAATCAAAGGTACTCAAAACGACTCCCTCCTCTTTTGCTCTTCATACAAAAATAGTTCTTTTCTATAATGGATCTAAGTTCACCTTGATATATCGAAAAAACCAATCTAAATGCAAATGCATATAAACCTCCAGATGAAACGTGTGACATCCCGCCCCGGCCGTGGAGTGGCGCTCGGCACTTCTTCATACAAACGAGTTCAAAGCACAGGGCGGCGGCGGCGGCGGCGAGGAGGAGGACGAGCGTCTTCCAGGCCTCAGCAGCGGCTGTCGAGCGGGTCCAGGGAGAACACGGCGCCCTCCAGGGTCAGTCCCATTTTGAACCCCTCCTGGAAGACAAGTCAGTCAACAGCTGTGAGAGACGCGGCGGCCGCCAGCACCGACGTGAGGAGACATGTGAGACGGTCGGACTGAGACTGAGCCGTGGGAACAAAGTGTCTAAAAGCTCTGAGAGGTTAAGAGAAGGATGAGAAGTTCAACGTGCACTTTATTCACACACATCAACTCGAGCACAAAGCTACAGGTAAAGAGTTTCTATGAAAGCAACCACAAAAGCATACTTTTATTAACACAATGAAATGTGTTTTCTCACATTAGTTCATAAAACACACACTCAAAAGAAACTCATCCACTGCAGAGCAAGACAGATGATGAATGACACAACCACACGTGCACAGTGCACATGAGAACACGCATGCAAAGACAGTCACAACACACACACACACAAACACACAGAGAGCAAAGAGTACAAACCATCTCTGACGCTGCGAGCATAAGAGGACGAGAGATAAGAGATGAGTTCAGATGTTAATAACAGTCCAGGAGAGAAGGAAGGAGAAGTTTGCACTGGAAAGGAAACAAAGTGGGAATCGGAGCAACAGCACCTCCTACTGGCCACACACAGATCTGACTCAGCTGCTCCAAGTGTCTTTACTAAATGTCCCGTCTCTTCTGATGAAGAATGAAAACTGTCTCCAGCCTCCTGAGACGTCTTGAAACAGACCAGTCAGGTTTAACCCACTTATGTCAGCGTGGGGGAATCGAACATGATTGTTTAATGTAGAATTTTGTTTATTGTTTTTGACAATTATTATTGTTCATGATTAATCTACGAAGCTTTGCTCGTGTAAACCACTCCTGTTTGTTTTTTCATGTGACTGATGAATCAGATCTAACTCAAGTCCCTTTGCAGCATCTGTCCATGTCCTCAGTGAGATAACAACTAACTAAAATTAAACTATATTAAAGGAAAAAACATTTGATATATAATCTGAGTTATTGGTTTGGTCCAAATCCCATCCACTAACATGGAGGAGGTGAGGTTTAGGATTTATGCTGCAGCTGGCCACCAGGGGTTGACCGAGATACTTTGGCTTCAGTTTTGGGCAGACAGGGAAATGTGTCACCTCCACTTCCTACCTCCAGGCAGCGGGGGGGGGGGGGGGGGGGGGTGAGGGAGCTGCTGCTGCGTCTGAAGAGCCACATTAGAGCCTCTGCTCACGTTGAAGGAAACAGAGTCAGGTGATCTAAAGTTTTAATAAACACTCCACCGCTCTATTAATAAATCTTAATAAAGTGGAGGCACTTCATTAACAAAGTATTGTGCTCCTTTTAAATAATCTGAGCAGGAATATAGGATTTAATATGAACTCTTTCACTTCTGTTTTAAGCACCACAGTTTGAAAACCATGATCTATTTAAAAATGAATTATTTTAGTAGAAAGGGAACTGTTCGCTTGCAGTTCACAGGTCAGACAGGGAGGGGGCGCTCTCTGCTGTTGGAGAACTCAGAGGCTTCGTTCATAATAAACAAGAGGAAACGTCTGAATCTTCAAAGTGAGGACAGTGATAATAAGAGAGGACAGGAGACACTCACCTGCATCTCATCCAGCTTCGACTGGATGTCGGGGGGGAAGTCGGCCGAGCCGCAGGTGAACGGGTCGAAAGGCTCTGAACCAAACAAGTCCTTCCCTGAGAACACACACACACACACACACACACACATGTAGCTCAGACTGCACAGGAAACACTCTAACAAGCCTGAGTACTGATTATAACATGTCAGAGAGGTGTCACTCACTTATATCTGGTGGCAATGTGGTCGGCGGTGGTGGCGGGCAGCCGTTACTGGCCACTGTGGGCACCAGTGGTGTCACAGGGGAGAAGGGAACCATGTCGAAGACGTCAGTGGACGTCTGTGGTTTTATGGAGATACTGCCTCCCTGTATTTAAGGAGGAATGATCTTACTTATATGAAAAATGCACAAACACAAACTCCACAGATATATGCAGAAAATGCAAAATAAAGTAAAACACGAAAGCAGACAGAGGTGAAAGAGAACAAAGCTTCAGGGAAAGCAACAGAGCACAGAGCAGAGAGGAAGAGAAAGCGTAGGATGTTTACGCGAGGCCGCGGGATGCTGCATCCCTCAGCAGGCTTAGGAGGAAGAGGAGCAGGTTTGGCAGGCGGAGGAGTTAGTAGCCCGCTGGACAGGTTGGACTCCGGCGAGCTCATAGGGGTGAGAGTGACAGAGGAGATCTCCAGACAGGACAGTGACTTGAGGCTGTGACACCAGAAGAGAGACGAGGGCCTCTGCAGCATGTACGCTTCGTTGGAGGCGTTAATGTGCAGCGGCTGGGAGGAGAAGAGAAGAGGCCGAAGAGAGAGAGACGGAGTTATTCAGTGTGTGTGTGTGTGGCCTCATCAGACCAATCAGGTGTGAGATTACTTCGCCTCAGACTCGGCTCGGACCCCCCCCCCCCCGCGGAGTCCCTGCAGGTGGGTCGTTCCGAACCGGAGCCTGAGGCGCAGCGTCCAATCAGAGGAGCAGCATCAGCACGACCGGCCGTCCTCTAAAATACTCTGGAAACTCGCATAGTCCCATTTTGTTAACTTTTTATAATTAAAGTTGGTCGTGTGGGTTTAGCTGACGGGGAACATTACAGATTAATTGACAGATTAGAAGTGAAGCTGTAGTTTACTCTGCAGACTGTGGAGCCATGGACACAAGCCACTGTGCAGCTTAATGTCTCTAATGTTGGCTAATATTAACCAGGTCGGTGCTTTTATGAATCTTATGCTACAGTTAGCTCACACTTTAGCATTTACATTACCACCCTCCCTCTATCTTCACATATGGAAATATCTGCTGACCTGTGCTCGTTCTAATATTTAAGAGCCACATTTTGTCCAGTGTCTGAACTGAGGAGGCTGTTGTGACCTCACCGGTGGAGAGTGAGTGATCATCAGCTGCTCTTCAAGATCCTGAAGCTGCTGCTTGAGCTCAGAGTTTTCTGATTCCAGTTCCTGAATCTACAAATGAGACAAGAGAAGTCAAACTGGTTTAGTGGAAGGACAAAGTCATGTGACACCTGACATCTGGAATATCTGATCTTTGTGTCGGGATTGGATTAAAATATTGATAAACTGTTTTAACTATACAGACAATATGTAATTTGATAATGTTTTCAAACGATCATGATCTTTATCTTTCTGATAAATGCTGCAAATAGCTAAAACGATTTTAGAAACTTTACTTCAAATGAACCTTTGAGTACAGAACACTTCACACTGGTGTTTAAATACAACATCACTAATGCACATTCATACAAATGTCTTAATAAACAACTATTTAAACAGAAGCCACTGCAGTGTATCAGCAGGGTGCACGTTACACTCTGACTCTCTATCAACAGAACATTAATGTTCATTACTGGAGCTTTCCAGTAAACACAGCGTGACCGTCCACACCGGGTGATTAAAAACAATTAATACAAACAAGCTCTGTGTAAATTCATAAAAACATCGACGTGTCAGCTTGATGGTTCAGGTCCATTAAAGTCGATGTGAGAACAAACAACCTGAGCCACCGGGATGTGACCTGATGGGAGACCTACTCTTTTCTGAAGGGTCCCGATCTGTTTCCTGGTTTCCACGTCTTTGCCTCCAGACTCCAGGAACTTCTTGTAGGCCAGGTCAAAGGCCTGGCCGATGGTTAGAGTGATCTCCTCTGCCTGCAGCGGGATGGGGACAAAGACTGTGAGGACGTCACTGCAGCGACTCACACAAATCACCAATACAGAGAGAGAAACTCGAGATTTGAAACACAACACATGTACAAGGATTCTGTGGTTAAAGAGACGAGGAAACACTTACACACTTTTCACTGTCAAACACGAAGCAGAGGTGTTTGTTGGACTCGGAGTCTTTGCAGATGAAAGTGAATATTCTTTTGTCCGTCTTGTCGTCTGCACAGAAGGATATCCGGTGGAGCTGACAGTTGTGCTGCACATCCTGGGACACAAAAGCAATTTGTTTATTATTATCAACACGTTTCAAAGCATCAATGCACAAATCAAGAGCTAACACTGAATTATTACTTGGACTCACTTTTGTCTTGAGATCTAGTATTTTCACGCCATAAATGGAAATCTGCAGTTCCACTTTGGGAGTCTTCTGTCCCTCCGACTTCTTGATGTGCCTCTGAAACTGCACCAAAGACAAATTCAAAATGTGAACAAGCTGAAACCACAATAACACATCAAACAGTTGTTATGATCAACAACCAGCGACCAATCGCTTATTGACACATTAGGCAGACATTGAAAATAATCACCACTGATCCCGAGTCAGCTTTCTGGCCGAGAAATCCAGGATTCACTGACAGTTTAGCTCAATTTGAGTCACCACCAACTCCCAGAGAGGTTTTTGGGGCTTTGTTTATTAGCTGTTTGCTTCATTTGTCTGTTAGCTGCTGGGTGGGTATCAGATACAGGTTTGTTTTCCACAGACAACATTTAAAAATAACTGCTAACGAGAGTTTTGAGCCCATAAAACCAAAAGCAATTAACAGGATGAATGAAAAACCTGTTCAATAGTTAAACTGTGATGAAACTGTGTTTAGGAAAAAGTTAATCATCAAGGTGAAGTGTTCTGCAGAAGTCGCCAGAAGAAATCCATCTAATGGGTCACTCGCTCTTTTAAGCACATTTTAAGTCTTTCCCAGTTTGGTTGCCAAATGGTTCTAAAGGCCAACTGCAGCTGGCACAGGGTTCCGCTCAATGACCAATGAGATTGTCTGTTAGAGGGGGAGGGAGCTCTCTCTCTGTATCACTGCATGTGAGCCAACCCACAGCAAGCCAATGACAGCTCACGATTATTTAGGATTTGATCATATACGTTCAGATAAATCTTCATGAAGCCTTCAATTTAAAAACCATCAAACCTGCAGCTCTAATATCTCTCTTCAGTTTGTGAGGAGATAAAGTGTGTTCATGTGAGCTTGTGCCAAATAGATGAAGCAGCAGTTTAACCCTCTGCACTCTCACACTTTTGTCTTATTGTGAAATGATGTGTTCAGCTGCAATCAAGCCCTTGTGCGACCTGGAGTTCAGTCTCAGTGAATTGAGGACCTTTACTTTTTCCGGGCCTGTAGATGTAAACATGCACAGAACCGCAAAGGAAAAGACATTTACAACCAGATTTATCCCGAGCAAGGACACACGTCTTCTAACTTTCCAAGGCCTTCTCCAATTCTTATTTTTGTAACTCATTATTTCCCCCCCCCCCGTCCGTATAAACTTTGGAAATATAACCGAGCTCGTCCAGATTCTCAGAGTGACCTCGGTCTCCAAACAGGCCCTCAGGATCAGATGTAAAGTAACAATAGAGGAGTGGGTTTGGAAAACAAGGCTCCCCTACAAGCGGCCTCACGGATTCTACACTTGGCAGGAGGAGGCTGAGGGGGGGGGAGCAGCAGGCAGTGAGCACAGCCACATTACAGAGGAGCTGTGAGAGAGGTGGGTTCTGGGTCGCAGCAGTTCCCATGCTTACAGGCTAACACTGTTAGTTTTAGTTTATCTTACTGATGTTGAGTGGTCTGTGTCCTGAAATGAACTCGGGCAAAGTTCAATGAAACCGAGTCCTGATTACATCGGGGGAAATTCCTCAATGACAAATGAGAGTTTAGTCACCGGAGTCCAAACTGATGAACTGAGCAGATTCTTGGGTATTTCCCGGTTTGTGGAAACTCAGATACTAAGCTCAGGAAAGTTCTGTCCTTATTAAAGAAAAACTAACATTTTAACACGTTTAACATGTGTAATGTTAATCCATAAAAAAACAACATCCATAATAGTTGGCTTCATTTCTGTACAACAGGGGGAAGTGGAGACTTGTGTCTTTCTACGTGTGTTTAGTTCCTTTCAGCTTGTTGCTTCGGGTTTTAGATCCTCCAGCTTTGATTCACTGTAGCATCTGATCAGATTAATTCTGACAGTGAAAATTTAAAATCCTGCACTGAAGTGATTCAA
>NC_070639.1:22220168-22298355 GCF_947347685.1 Pleuronectes platessa | reverse complement strand
GGCATGAAGCTGAGGGAAAATGCAGTTTTCAGATACAAATACAATGTAAGTGGGTTTCTACTGTAAGGGGATATTTCCCTGTAGCTCGGGCCCTGGAATGGGCAGCAGCGGATTTTAAATGGAACAAGCTTCAGGGTGGAGACTGGGACATTCCTCAGTCTGCCAAGTCCTAGTATCTCTGCTGCTGGGAAAATTGAGTTCCCGATGTACAGGTCCAACGTGCGGCTGATAAAAAGCATCTCACAGGCAGAGGGACAAGGACAGTTTGTTTACATTTCACCAAATACAGTTGGAGAGGATTCTGCACATCTCAGCACCAAAGTACTCTGAAGTATCTACACTGACAAATTAAGAAGTTGGCAGCGACGGGCTTTCTACTTAACTACAGCTTTTCTCTTTTTTTTTTTGGAGAAGCAGCTTTTTGGATTTAAGTGGCTTCATCCTTGAAGCAAGTTTGACATATTTGTGTTGCGAGGGACCACAACGCTATGAAAACACAATGTCCCCTTTAATAGTTTGTGGTGTTTTTATGTGTTGTGTCATTTTGTTCTCACAGATCTAGGGATGGAGGACCCTGTGGATCTTCTGTGACATGAGATATAGAAAAAGGATTTCCACAGCCTCATCTTCATTTGAGTTATGAACAAAAACAAACAAATATTTAAAAACAGACGTAGCCCACCAGGGGTGTGGTGCACCTGAGGAATGCAGCCTATTTAAAAACAGAGGATAAATATTAAATATGCTTCCACTAGAGCCGTGTACCAGTGATTCTACAAAGAACTACCACCTGGAATTTGATCTCCAATACAGATGATAAAAGACAGCCCGTGATTGGCTCCTGTCCTAAACCTATGGGCTACTTCTCTAAAAGTCCCAATTAAGAGCTTTTGAATTGACGCAGGATTCACAACATGCAGTAAAGTCAGACCACACACTTGTTTGTGGGAGACTGTGATATAACACACTGCCACGCCTAACACCTGACCGTGATGTCACTCACTTGTGATAGACAGCCCCAGTGTTCAGCCTGTTTTAATAGCTTCCTGTCTGGTGATTCAACAGCACCCCCCCTTGGGAGAAGCGTCGATCCCCAGACACACACACACACACACACACAAACACACAGACACAAAGGCACACACACACACACACACACACACACACACACACACAGAGATAGACACAGACACACACACAGTAACTTAACACTGAGCTGCAAACTTCCTCAGTCTCTCTCAGTGTTTACTCGCTGCAGTGGGGGCAGCAGGTTAGATCTGCTCAGTTCCAAACCGAGTCCTCACCGGGCTCACACTACACTCAGCTGACCCAACAGCACATTTATCCTCCATCATTATGAATAATGCAACTTTATGAGGACCAATAACCAAAGTAAACGGACACTAAAAACCCTACAAACCCCAATTAAGCAATAATTAAAACCCACAACAAACAGTTACATATATTAATGACTAACATGAGACAGAAAACACACAAACTCATTTAAAACCACACAAGAAAACTGGAAATATACCTAAAGGGCACACACACACTCAACAGTCTGAACTGAGCAGTAGTTTTTCTCTCTCTTAAGTTTTAATGATATATAAAATAAGTCCAAACATATAAGCCTGCTCTACATTTACTAACTTCCAATGCAAAAGATGATCCACAAGGCAAAGCAACCTCAAAGCCCAGAGTCAGAACAACTCACCTTCAGTGACTCAAACAATTGGAATTTGGTAAAGAAACTTTTTCTGGAAGTGAGCGCGACCCACTTTGACCCTGTGGAGTCGACTCCTCAGCCCAGTACAACCATCTAACAAAGAGAACCAATCCAAATCCAGAAGGTTGAGGGAGGTTAACGTTTTAAAAAGCCTGATTTAGAGAAAAGAAAGAAGTTAATATCCCATTTACAAATGCCTTTCAGCCGCACACTAATCTGACCCATATGCACTGAAAAGGCAGCAGGCTGTTAACATGGGGCAGACGCACTCAGACATAAAGCCTCAGAAAGGAAAAATCAACAAAGATCCTTTGTTTGCTTCACGTTTGCTCTCCCCGGCTCTGGAATCTTGCTGGATAAGCGCAACACACAAAACAACACATCGCAAACTATACAATCTGTTTGTACAATTTTTCGTCCCAGAATTCCCCGGCCGACTCGACCGTGGTGTCCTGGTGTGTAATCTAAAAACCAGGGTCTCTCTCTCTCTCTCTCTCTGCTCAGCCTGCCGTGGATCGAATGCAGCTCCCTGACGTACTTTCAATGGAAAAGCACCGTTTGCCCTTTTTTAGAGGGAGAAGTAAGAAAGACACATAAAAACGATCCGTGGAGAGAAACATGCAAAGGACAACAGAGCTGAGATAAAAGCTACTTACTCGCCTTCCGACTGGGGAGGAATAGAGAGGAGGAAGTTCCAGCAGATCCTAATAGTTTTCAGCTGTGGGCCAGATGCTGGTTCACTGAGGACTGCAGCGAGCAGAGATGATGGGGTCTGCAAGCTCCACGAGAAGCGTTCGCCTCGACACATGATACTTGACATTCAAACCCAACCTCCTCCGCCCACAGTTTGTCTAAAATGGATTCTTTTGGAGTTCTGCACGAGCAAAAAAAAAAAGAAGAAGAAAAGTAAAGAGAGACCCCCGTTTCTCCAGGAACTGTTTCCCCTGCGATGCACCGCTACATACCAGAGGCGACCTATAAAGCCAACATGCCAGAGGTTGAAGTCTGAAGAGCCGGTTTCCCGCTGCGTGAGATCCGTGATCACAAAAAAAACGTAAATTGGCCCAAAGCCTCAGAACAACAGGCAAAGAAATACAACTCCGCTTCTCAGTGAGATTATATCAATTCAATAATATAAGTATTTTTTTCTTCTGTACTCCAGAATGTGTCCTGAGAGTTGAGAGTAAATTCTTTACAGTACAGTTTCCCATTCACACCCGTTCATACAGAGCATCTGAATCCATCATCCCTAACTCCTTCAGGGGCAATTTGGTACTAAGGGTATTGCCCAAGGGCACTTTGGCACGCAGAATGGAAGAGACCAGGGAAGGAACCGCTGGGGGCTTTGTACAGTGGACAACCCGCTGTACCTCCTGAGCCGCAGCCTCCCCGGTGCGTACCACTTTAAAATCTGTCACTTGATTGTCCTTTCTTTCACACAGGTGAACGGTCAAAGAGAGGATCAGAGGACAAACACCCGAGAGCCTCATGTCCCCCATGGACCACTTCATGCCAAGCTTCTGTCCCTCGGGGGCTGATCAGGAAACTGTCTGTTTGACTCCTTCACAGACGTTTGAGTGTCTCTCAAGGAAGAACAACTGATTCAGGATCTGACCACTTCTCAAGACATTCTTGAAAGTTGAAAGCCACATTGGGAAAAGAGGTCAAAAACAAAATCAAGACCACAAACAGGTTTCCAGCAGGTCACTCAAAGTACAGAGGGGCATTCCTTCTTCTGCTTATTCAGCTTGGACAGGCTGGAGGAGGTGGAGGTGGAGGTGGAGGAGGAGGTGGAGGAGGTGGAGGTATGTTCTTGCTGGCCAGCAGAACTTTGGGTTTGTGCCTCAGAGGCCATTTAAAACAGGGCGGCTCACAGGATCCGGGCTGTTCACACTTTATTTTTCTAGGGTTTTTCTTTGAGCTGCCTCTGTATCATCTCATGTTTGCGTCTTGTATGAACAGATGTGGTGAGGCAGAGGAAGTGGCTGGACCAGACACTTTCCGGGAAAGTGGGGGCCCTTCATGCTACACACACACACACACACACACACACACACACACATACACACAGACGGAAAAATGGGTAAAAGTTGTAATCGATGACATGTGACACATTTGAATGTAAACGTGTAAGTTGCCTCTGCTGCAGCGCACAAAGATAACAACTTGTCCATTCTCCGAGAAGCAACACAACATTCAAAGCTGTGGAAAACACACACAACAACTCCAACGCAACTAGGTCAACATTTGAAAACAATATCAATGAGTCATCTGTTCATACTTTGTTTAATAACAAGGCTACGGCAACTTCACCCCCGTATTTCAGCATTAAAATGTATGGGGAGAGAAATCAAGTTGGACAAACCAAATAACAAATAAGCAGAGGACTGGATGTATCTCCTATTCCACCAGCAACTCATTCTCTCTGTGGTTTACAGATGGACAAGTTCAGAGTCCAATTATCTCTTCTTTCAGTCGGGAAATGTGTGCGTGTGTGTGTGTGTGTGTGTGTGGGAGTGGGGGCGTGGGTGGAGAGGCAGGAATGTGCATCTCAATGAGAAGCATCTCAGAGGATTCTCACTCAGATTTGCAGCCTCGACATGATTTGTGTGTTTCATCCCGGCAGTAATGTGTTGTTCTACCTGCGATGTGATTTCATGCAGACACTGAGCCAACAGTGATGATGACTAGAGCCAAGAGAGCAAGGAATCATTTCCAGTGGCTGCTGCTGCTCTACATTACAACACAACACAACACAGGTTGTGTGAGGTGATTTACACACAGTCTACTTTTAACATGGATCCAGCACTTGTTTGAAATTAATTTGATTCAGGCTCAAAAGCTTCAGAGGAGCCGTCCTCTGACATGAATCAGTGTAAAGGCAGTCGCTCTCTCTTTGTAATAAGAAACAACAACAACACAATGTTACCCGCCCCCCCCCCCCCCCCCCGAACGAACGTTGTCACAAAGCTCTTTTGTTCAATCATTCTGAAAAACCCATGGGGAGTTCAACCTCAAATATTAATAACCGGGTTTGTGACTAACTGCAACACAAACACAGAGTAACGTGCAGGAGAAGATATTAAAACCAGACTGAAGCTATTATACGTTTTATCGGCTCTGAAGCTGTTGCAGTATTAATGGATCATTTAAAAATGATAACATGGCGACACACAAGGGATCACTAAAAGTACAGAAACACAACAACTCATTGCTCTCATGTTTGTCAGTATTTTGAATATGTCTGCCAAATTCAGGATGCATCAACACAACCACTATTTAGTTTTATAACACATCCCTGTTGTTTCGTTTACGTCTCTGCTTTCCAGTTTCTAATCAGAAGAAGTTTTATATCCCTGTTGTAGTTTGAAAACTCCTGGATGTTGTATGAACAGAAAGAAACAGAGACGTCCCCCATGGTCTCTTCCTGATTGGTTCTAATCAGTCACTACTCAACCACCTGCAGTGAAGGTACAGCCTTGTACCCCCCCCCCCCCCCCCCATCGTCAGTCCGAGACAGGAAACCCCTGCTGTTTCTCATCACTGTGTTTTCTGTACACGTAAGCCACTGGTTGCATAGTAGACAATCTGTTTCCTGTTTACACACGTGCCAGCTGTACGTGAGTGGACACATGATTTTTAAAAAGCCAACAAAAACATTGTAACATGGATTTTGCCTCAATCCATTGAATAGCTCCTGATCCATTCCAATAAAAGCCTCGACTTTCAACCTGCTCGTGTTTCTAGAAATAAAGGAGACAAGCACTTCACTCATCACCATGAATGTCCCATTAGATCAAGTCCCACTCTCAATAATTCTAAATCAAATTTTAAGTTTTTAATCTTGCTTTGAATTCAACCTGATTTTGAAGATTATTTCTATTTCATCCATTCTGTTGCTTTTCATTTGCAAATGACTCTAAAGCACTTTGGCTCAACTCCTGATGTTTTCAATGTGCAGTTTGAATAAATCAAGCCTGACTGGACTATTAAAATGTAAACAGAGTTTGCCTATAAAGTCTTACAGAGAAAAAAGAAAGTCCAGGTAGTAAAGGATGAATGTGTAATAGGTTTCCCTCTCATACTCTGTGCAGTCACCCTCAGGCTCCCTGGAAGTATTTGAGTTCACCAACTTTACTGTAGTAAATAACATTCATCATTTCTTATTACACTCATCTCAGCTCAGCCGCCTGCTGCCGACGGCTTTATGGGCAAACGGCAAACGAGCAACGTTACCTCTCTGCAGAACATAACTTCTCACATGAGCAGTTTGATAACTTAATGTGGCTTAATCTCACGGTGCAGCGAGAGAGGCAGGCAATCCTCAGAGCTGCGTTTGGCTTTCAGCCCGAAAGAGGAAAAGAAAATACCTCAAATTAATCAAATTATATTTCAGTAGCTCAGTTTGCTTTACTTTCTGTGTTTGTCATGTTCACACAAGCCCGGGGGGGGGGGGGGGGGGGCAGGAAGTGACAGCTTCTATTCAGTGTTTCCAATTAATTATCTAGACTGTGGTGACCTACCGTATTCTAATTTGTCCTGCCGCTGTTTCGTAATGAGCCTAAGTTATTCAGAGACGCTGTTGTCTCGTTCACATACTTCCCAGAATGCATTGCATTCAGGTTAAAATCCCCCAGAATCTTTCTCTTTATTCTCAAATGAAAGATTTAAACATGACGGAGGCTGTTTTCGTTTGTGTTTATTCAAGATGTCAAAGGATCAAATCTTTGTTTAGAAGTTAACTTGTGCAAACCTTAAAAATAATAATATGTCAATGACCCGTCTAACCAAAAACTTAACGACAGTAAGCCATTTCTAGTGACTTCTACAGTAATGACAAATTAATTTTTTTATTAAATTAAAGACTAAACTTGGGCTATATATATATGGAGCTTATCAAACTGTTCAATCAGTTATTTGATGCTATAAAACCTATTGTACGTTTATACAGTTCATGATTATAGAATATTGTCATGTAAGCTTTGCAGGTGACAATATTTTATAATATTCAGCACCTGAGAAAACTTTACTATTCATTTGATAGAACTCTTCTCCTTGGAATGGTTCAGTCTTCTCAACACACAGCTGCTTATAACATACAGTCCCTCAGGTGTTCATTGGTTAAACCCCAAAAACCCACGAAAACACAACAGCAGACTGTACTGAAGTTAATGGGAGAGAACCCCCCAATTAAATTCAGAAAAACAAAGTCTAAAAAACAACAAATGTTTCTGCATCACATGGAACCCTCAGCTGGTAGCTCACTGAACAGACTCCAGACCATAATTATGAACCAGGCTGGAGCTCAAATGTGCTAAAAAAAGGATTTTATGTGGGTTGCAGACCGACGTGGCCACCAGGGAGCTGTCAGTCCAAACACTAACATGGTATAGTTTTATTCTCAGTGAAATTTGAGTTAAAACTAAACACATGTTAAATATAAATACTCAGCATTCAGTCTTACTTGCTTGAACACAATGTTTTACAGTATGTGTTTGTATAACTCTAAACTCCTGAGCAGTGAGTCGTTAGCACAAACATTCACTTTAGAATAAGTTACACATCACACACTTGATAAATGTACCTCAACGAAACTCAATAGGTCCTGAACCAGTGCTTTTTAGTGGTTCTACATTTGGAAGTTAATTAGAATAGACTGGCCGTGCAGTATCATGAAGAACAAGGTGAAAGCAGAGGAGGTCTCTTCTGTTAATGTTCGAGGTCGATAGGTCACGTTACGTTTGCTGTTATGCTTTAATATAACATAAATTAATAAATTAACTGTATTCCACTGGGTTCTGACTTCACCTGTTTCACCTGCAGCCGGTACAAGATGACCTCCACTGACTCGTGTCACCAGCCCGGACATGTTTAGCATTTCATTTTGATTTAACCGGATTTATTCTGTATCATTAGTGACAGAGATGTGAAACCTTGTAATACATAATGAACACTGGTTCTTTTATGAAGAGTCATGTCCAGCGCAGTGTCCCATATGGAGGATTGTTTCCCCATCATTTGGAATTTCAGACATGACTGGTCAATTGTTAACCGTCCAGTTTGGCTGTGACTCCGGGTTTTTTACGTGTGTCGGTCCGTTGTGTGTTTTCCCCTTGTTCCCTCGTTCTGTGTCGGTCTGTCCCTCTCTCCCATGCGTGTGTCCTGGGCATGACGAGGACTCCTCCCTCCACCTGGATCATCAAGCACCTGATTCATCCTCATCATCCTCCACCTGCCTTCCTCACCTGTTCACTCTTCAGCACTTCACCTAGGACACGATCTCCGTACTCCCCACGTGGTCACAACACAATTTCGTTTTGTGAGGTCATAGTGACCCTTGACCTTTCTAATCACTTCATCCTTTGACAACATTTGCGCCCAATCTGAAGAAACTCCCTCAAGAGATAAAATGTTCACAACAACAGGACAGATGGAGATGCGTAAAATAAATCATAATCCTCCCCAAACATTGCAAAGTGTGAAGCAATAACAATTTCCTGAGAATTCAAAAACCAAAAGTTTGAAAAAAAAACTGCGTCACTGTGCCAGAGAGGCTGCAGGCCCCATAACGAGATATCACCAAATGAAGCCGTTAGAGGTTAATGAGTTGTACCAAATACGCCTTAATTGGATCACTGCTTTCTCTAACTGTGTCATCCCATGATGATAAATGGTTATTGAGGATGGCAAGTAATGGGGGGGAGAAAATAGGGAACACAGTAAAAAGGCTTTTAGTGAGACCAGACCCTCATTTGGCACTGGCAGTGATTCACCTGAATGCAACACACTTAAATAATAATAATAGAACCTGTTGCTCTGACGTCTGTGGTGTTTCACAGGGAAACAAAAAGTTATGACTCAGACTGGAAGCTGTTTCAATTCAGACGTGTGGCAATATCACATCTTTCTCCTTCAAGCGTTTGAAGAAAACATCTTGCTAGTCTGATATTTTCCAAAGAAAGATCAGGAGGAGTAAAAAGTAAAGTTTCTGTCTGTTCTGACTCCAACACACCTCTTTGGAAAGTCTGTGAATAGCAACTGACGGTAGACTCGCTTCTTTGCAGGTTCCCCTGTTTTTACAGAGACTCTTTGAGTACAAGGATTGAATAAAAGTCTCCTGACCCGGTGGTGTTGGGTGTTGGGGGAGGGGGGGGGGGGAGCTCTCCTGCAGGCCACCTTCCAACCAGTGGGCAAATTCCAGTTCACTCACACCGAGCAGCAAATCACAACGGAGAGATGATTAACGTGCTCGAGGGGCCGGGGGTTCTGGGTATTGGCCTCTCAAGGTAAAATCATATTTTATATACATCGATCTCATTAATGGCCTCTCTGGAATCTAATTGACAGAAACTTGTCAAAGTGATAGGACAACTTTAATCTCAGTGTGTGTGTGTGTGTGTGTGTGTGTGTGTGTGTGTGTGTGTGTGTGTGTGTGTGTGACATCTACCAAATGGCAGCAGCTGTCCCACCTGCCTGTCAGAGTGAAGCTCCCGCACAAATCTAGTACAATGTGCCAGAGCTGCATATCTTTATCTTTGAATCTACATTGAATCATGTGAATATTGTTTAGTAGCCCCACCAGTACATTGCAACACATTCATATTTTTCCCATCAAAACTGTTTATACGAAAATGTGCTGTTTGATTTGAAGGTCACAAAGTGAAGTGGTGCTTTAAGAGGTCTCGTTAAGTTAAATGGAGCTTTTTAAAACATTCACATTAAATAAAATTAAATCATAAATGTAAACGTAAGGTTTGCGGTCAGCTCATTACAACAAAACAAGTAAAAGGAACTTCCTCCAGTGGGCCTCGCCTTCCCCTCCCGTTGGAGCACTTCCCCCTGAGGACCACTAGGGCCTGGCTCCTTCCAGCTCTTCTTCCCTGACTGAACCTCATCTGCACAAGCCTGTTCCCTGTGTGGATTTAATGGAGCGCCTCGTTATAAGATGCTCTGACTCCGTCTCCAGAAATAGTCTCAAAATGCGATTAAATGGTTTCAGTCTGAAGCTCAGGGTTGGGAGCTGTAAGTCAGTGTTTATTTATCGGAGCTTTGCTATTAGCAGAAACATTCTAGTTGTGACATCCTTTTAAAAAAGAACATGCTCAGTGAACGAGTGTAAAGTGGTGCAATGCTGTATTCATTCACCCAGGGATCCCCGAGCTGAATGAGTAAAAAACGTCGGTTAATGCATCACCTTCCTGGCTAATGGAAGGCAGAGCAGCCTCCTGAGAGCTGCACAGAGGTCTTCAGTGGATAACTCTCATGTTGTTTATTAGAAAGTTGTTTTAACACACTCCTCCCTCCCCCCCAAAAAAACAAAAGGCCATGAGTTAGCATTTCTGCAGTCAGCTTTAGAGGTATCGGTGAAACTCGTCGTTTCCCTTTGATTCCAGACCTTATTCCACACTAAGCAAACCACATCCTGACCCCATCTCTGGAAACAGCTGATCGAGCAGAGCCTATCTGAAAGGGTCAGCTCCCTCCACAGTGTTTGGATAGAGATGGAACCCATCTGTCGAGGGCCTTCGTCTGAGGCCACGATGAATGGACCCTCATGCTGCTTCCCACCATCCACCAGCTGATTCTCTCCCCTGTCCTCTCGCCTTTAATACACCATATTTGACTTCTCATGACTATTTAAAGAACATTAGATTTCACTTTGTAAACAAGGTCATTTTGAGGAAAAAAATCTCGACAGAATATCTAAGCATGTAGCCTTTACACTTGAAAAAGCCCAAGGATTGTGGTTTTGTTTCATAGAGAATAAAATCAGCACTTTCAAAGGATGTGACACACTCATAAATCTAAAAGACGGATTACACTGGACCATTTATGACCCAAATCTACCTAAATAATTTACTTCTAATCTACACCCCTGCTCCTGCGTGATAAGACATCGCCCAGCCTCCACACAAAGTCATTCACACACGGCCATATTTTACTGTCAGCCACTGTTTTGAATGTGCAGACTGCATTAGGGGAGTCTGGCAAACTCTATTCTCAAAACTATACATGAAAAGACTTTTCAGGCTCACTCAAACTGTCTATGAGGAGAAGACAAGGCACTCAGCATCAGCCCAGAGGTCATCAGAGGTCAACAGAAGCTCAGAGAGGAGGAACACAATAAAAGACCTTCTGCAAACTGTCCTCCTTTAAACGGTTAACAAGGTGCTGCTGCAGAAGAAAACCATATTCACGACGTGGGTGATAAAATCTTTGATCATATTTTCTATAACGCAGCCGTTCTGAATAAGACAAATCTCAAAGGTTCAACTTGATGGCATGAAGCTCTCCTCTCCTCTGTGGAAACTCTCGATCCCGACTGTGCCTCGGAATCAACGCCTCAAACTGAAGTAGACGCAGGAGAAGAAAACTGTTTTCTAGTTGAAGGTATGAAGTGTGTGGCTCATCACTTATTTACTAATCAAGTGCTCATTGCAAATGTACAAAGATTCTGCATCATAACTTTGTCTATGTGCATCAGCTTGTCACTTTTGAATGAATAATATTTTGTGTATGTCCTGTAAATATATTTTCATGAATAAAAAAATTGGGTTAGTTACCTTAAAAATACCAGATTGAAACCTTGTTAATTAATTACCATTAACTACCATGGAGAACTAAAGAACAGTCATCTTTCTGTTCTGGTTCCAGTGGCAGGAGCACTTCCACCAAACAATAGCATGAGAATGATCACAATCATTTCTCAGACAGTTCTTAAGGGAGCAGATAAGGAGACTTACTGTTACTGTGGACTCTTGATGTTCAGGTTTCTTTGTGGAGCCTCACACATCTAAAGGCTGATGGGTGTTCAGTGGTGCTGCATCTTCTGCAGACAGGAGGAGACAAGAGACAACAAATTAAATATCCAGTTTTGAAATAGAGAAACGAGGTCGATGACACATCTGGAGCGATAACGTTAAATCTATGTTGTTATTTCACTGTTAACAAGGTATTTATTAATTAAATTGTGTGTAAAAAGGGGAATTTGTTAAGTAAAACACTATTTTTTTATTTAATTGACAAATAGAGAAAGTTGCAAGAACGATGGAAGCCAATGAACATCTCGCATCAATCATGTAAACTCCATTATAAAGCACCAACGTGTACAGATCAGACAGCACAAGGTACAAATGACAGGGGACACAGAGCAGGTCTGCATGAATAAGAACATAAATTACATTCATAAAAACACAGAGAACACGTTTGACCACAGTTATTATTTTGAGTGTGTGCTTGAAGACGGGGGTGCTGACTCAGCTCTTTTCGCTGGTGGGCACAGAAGAAATAATTTTTTGTTCAGGCACCATAAACTTCACCTTCTGTCCAAGATAATAAAGATATTTTTATTCATTTAGACTAATGAATTTAGAGCACAGTGTCAGCGATGGAGATTTGTGAGCTCTCAGTGTTTATTAATGATTTATACAAAAATAAAACATTGATCAATCAATCTCAAAAATGGCAACTTGAAAGAACAAAATAAAACTCTGAAATGCTTCCCTTGCAAAATCTGAAATCAGAAGCCATGACACCACCGGGACAATTCCCAAGAGAGATATATGTTGTGTCTCCATTCCTCCTACATAACCCTGAGTTTAATGTCTTTGAGTATGTCCAAGTTCAGCTGAGTTATATATCAAAAAGAACACAGTCCTCTTAAGATTAAACTTGGTTATTTATGCACTTCACGAATGAGCAGAAGAAGTTTTGTAACCCTGCAGGTCTGTGGAGTTATGAGGAACGGCCCCCACAGATGTAAAGGGCAGCTGAGTGATTAAGTTTTGTAATATTTGTTCTGGTTTTTGCTGCTGCAGATCCTCCCTGTGCACAGTGCTGCTGAATTCTATTACTGAGATTTTGAGTTCTCGGTATTTATTGCTTTGCTCTGCGAGTTCACGATCCTGTCGCTGTCGAAAGCATCAGACATCGGATCCAGAGGAAGAAAAATAACTTGTTACCACCGACAGTGAAAAGATGCAGTTAAGTCGAAAACCTGCACATATACAGTATATGCAACAAGGGATTTGTATAAACTGTTTAATTAAACTCAGCATACCTTTTATTAAATATATATTCTTTATTTTGTTGCCTGTATTTAGATAGACGAGATAGGAGAGGCAGGGAAATGGGTCAGAGAGAGAAACATGCATTAGACAAACTGAGGATCTGCTGCTGGAAGCATATGTCACTATGTGGTGGAATATACTCCATAATCATTTGGCTATTGCATCGCCCCCAAACTGAACCTACTTTTATACAAAACAAATCTGACAAGATGGAATATCTCCAATAATTTCCAGTTGAGCAAATATGAGAAATGTATTTTTCTACAGCGTTTTCTCTCTGTGTTCAAGCAGATGCATTTTTTCCATCCCACAGTTTTAACTACCAGTGGAATGTATTCCAGAGTCAATCATCTCAAATGGAACAAACGGTCAAAAGTAAAATGTTTAGGTAAATTAAAAACTGAAAATTATGCTCATTACATTGAAAGTGATGAATTGTATTAATAACTGACAGTGTTGGACCATGTGTGTTTTCTACTATAGACTTTAAATACAAATGGATGACGTGTCTCTACTTTCTCACTCTAATCAGAAAGAAACCCAATATATATCTGTATATGAGCTTAGTCATCTTGTGCATTAGGAACCACAGTGTGTGTACATAAAAAAATTGTATAAAATGATAGCTACTTATCAACTGAAATTAATTTACCCTGCTCCTCGTCATTAGAAGCAAATTCCCCAAACATCACATATACAGTAAAATGTACTGGCAGTGAGAAGGTTAAAGTCCAGAGGGCAGTGGGCGGGGGGGAGAGGGGGGGCTTCTTGTTACAAGGCAGGGATGTTTAGTGGATTAATCCTCTTAAGCAAGTTCTGATAGCTACAAAAAATTTGAAAAAAAACAAGCATTGATATAATATTCTAAGAGAAGTTGCATGACTGGGAAACATCAACTGGTCCCAGGGTGTGTCGAAGAGTGACACGACCTGTCAGACTGGAAGTGGAGCAAACTGTCTAATCACCAAATAAGATAGTTGCTGGAGAAAATAGGATTATAATCCTAAAGGAGGGTTATATGTTGTGTCTAATGCCAATATAGCAAATCCAATACAGTGCATGACGTTGAATATTTTCAAGCCAAGAAACGTGTGTATGTATAATAACGTGGAAAATAATTCTCAGTAAGAAGCTTGATAAGTATCTCGTTTTTGTCCCTCTGGGCTCTGAAGAGTGTGTTTGGTGATAACGAGACATCGTGATGAGGGCAGCAGCTCAGATCCAGTTCACATGAGGCTAGAAGGGTTAGATAAGAGACGGGGGGGGGGCATACTGATAGCACCGTACTGGCTCCGGCCCATCTTCCTTCCTGAGGTGCAGAACTCCTCCTGCATCGGGCAGACGTCAGGTTGTGTGTTCAAAAGGCTTCAAGCTGCCGTGGTTATCAGAGAACCTGCAGCGATCTTACCTGAACTCAGACACGAGTCACTGTCAGAACTCTGCTGCTCTGGAACACGTGAGGAAAAGTTGTTGCTCAGAATAATTTATCGTGACTCTTCCAAAAGAACTCATCCTTCATGGCACATTTTAGCTCTCACAGCACTAAAGGACAATGGGGGAAAAAGATTATGACTGTGTGCTTTAAATAAGACCCCCCGTGAAACATAGAGTGTATCAAGTGCCGCTTTAGATGGAATCTCATAATGGAAATGTCAACCTTATTATAACTTTAATTTAAAAACTTTGACTACGAGATCACTGATAATCCGGGTAATGGAAAAGTCCCTTTTTTACAACCTGGATCTTATTCCTGTAAACTGGGCCATGACTCATTTTTGGTTATGATAGGATTTAATTTACAGGTTTTTAAAGCTGATCTGGGAACAAGGTGACGACTGGAGGAACATACTCCCGGGTTTTGCTTTTCAGATTGGTGGCATAAATAATAAAGTAAAAAACTCCATAAATTATGACAAGAGCTGTCTGTGCAATAGGTCAAGTTTTTTTTTTGATGCAACACTCAAAGCTTCTTATCAGTATCTGTTCTGCAGTTTTCAAACATGCCCAAGATCTTAAGTTGCTCTGAGGGAAAAGGTTCATGTCCGAACTGTAACAACCTGTTTGAACTGGGAGACCCAATCCCAGTTTAACCTTGGATGAGAGGCAGGGTACAGCCTGGACCAGTCACCAGTCCATCATAGGCCCAACATACAGAGACAAACAGGCTTTCACTCTCACATCTATGGTTTATTTAGAGCCTGAAGAAAACCCACAAGCAGCACAGGGAGAACATGTAAACTCCACACAGAAAGACCCCCCACAGTGCTTAACACTGAACCATCATGCTTGAACCAGTTCTACACTTGAGATGGCAAAGTAACAAACAAAGGTTGCTCTACAACAACAAACCCACAAGCCCCCTGTTAATTACTGAGCTGTGGCTCAAAACTATCTCCCTCACTCTTATGTCTCCCCACATAAACATCTGAGGAATAAACTTGCAGGCAAAATATTCCCAGAGAAATGGAAAACTTCAGAAATGAGATAAAGGAGGTAGAGAAAAATATCTCACAAAGGAGGAGAACATTGAGGAGGAGTTCCAAAATTAAATGTGCAAGAGGCTCGAACACTATTTACGCTCCCGTCAAACACTGGATCCCGGGAACACCGGAGATACACACACACACACACACACACACACGAGAGAATGTTGAAGTGAGGGAGCTTACAGCGGCTTTAATGTTCAACCTGACCCAGTTAAAAGACTAACTGATATTCCATGTCATCTCCAGTCAAGCCAGGTTGAACTTTAATTCCATCCGAGGGGGAGCAGACTGAATCAGGTTCTCTCCCGGCGAGCACACAGTCAGACGGCTGGCTGACAAGCAGCTGCAACAAGGGGGGGGGGGGGGGGGTTGTATTATTGATGAAACGTTTCTCAGTGCACCGACTGGATTTGAAATAAATATTGAAGAACTCCGCGTCTCTGGTTCCACTGAGCCGAGCAACGTAGTGTGTGAACTTTGTTGTTTCTTCTAAATGTCTAAGTGAATTCCAGTGTTTCCTCTTAAGACCTCAGGGATGTGAAAAGATGATAAATGGTCTCGGCTGAGCAGCTAGAGGAAAGCAGATTCTCTCCCAACCACAGACCATGTAACAAAAATGGTTTCTCACCTGAATATAAAATTAGGTTGCTTGATTTTATCTTTAAATGTAACTTTGGATACATATATTGAACTAAATAAATACTAGAAAATAATATATTTACTGATAGACACAAGGGGAGACATGACCCTCAGCTCAGCTAGATTATCTTTTACTCAACACAATCACAAAAACACAATAACGACCAAACCTCATGCTTGGTGGTCTGATTTTTTATTTGCTTGCTGCTCTTATTCATTCATTATCCTCTTTTCCTTGAGACAGCTTCCTTCTGAGGATATTCATGGGCAGCGGTGGTGAATAGAGAGTCAAAGACCTTCAACACCCAAATATCTGGAGACCATAAATGTTTTTACCAGCCTTGATGGGGCGCAGGCAAAACACGGTCATCTACAGCGAGGACGAGCGATGAACAACAACTTCTCCTGCCAACCTCTCGAGGATATGTGTAATTAAATCTTGAAAGGCGGTTGATCATTTACCAGTTCTTTTAAAAGGCATCACAGCCAGGATCTGCAGCTTTCAAATTCACTGAAATAGGTCTCACTGTGTGCTCATTGACAGCTGCTTACCTTGTTGGCAAAGAAGCATAGTCGACTGGAGTTAGTAGGCGGCATTGAGGATGTGCTCATCGTCTCTCTATGCCAGAGTTAATACCAAACGATAACAGAAAACACAAATGGCCACAAACATGAGCCAAAGCATGGGTGGATACAGGTAAGCTTACAGAAACAACACAACTCTGAAATCAGCATATTTCTTCGATCAACACAGAAAATACTGATTCCTCCCGGACACCACTCCTGCTAACAACAAGTCACTCTCATCATCAGAACAGTCCCAATACTCTGAAGCCTTTCTCAGGCATGAACATAGAAATGTGTCTACACAAAGGGGGTTCAGATCAAAGCACAATGACACTAACAGATTTCCTAATCAACTAAAGCTTTTGAATCTCGTTGTGTTTACAAGTTGACATCTTTCGCGGTTGTCTTCTAGATTTATGGTTCCTCTGAGATATTTGTATTATTGTGAAACATCATAAACACACAAACTTGCTGTAGATGCTTATTCAAACATTATGCTGAGGAACTCTGCAGCAACTGATGGACATTCTCATACAACAGCCCCTCTGGATGGTTAAAGGAAATTATCCGGAGTTTGGAGCATGAGTGAAAGCAGCTTAAAAAAACAAAATGCTCAGGGAATCAATTGAGTCCCAGGGAAAGTCTGAAACCGACAGATAATTCTGAACCTTAAGCAACTCCTGAGGGTGATGAGATGTGTAATACATATATTATAAGTATCGGTAGTCTCCAATGTGAGCAGCACAAACTGTTTTCCTTGAAGAAATGCATTACTTTTTGGTTTGTGGTATGTTTTTGTTGCATTTCATAGTTTAATTGGCCCCAAAAGACGTGAGCACAGTCTTTAAACACAGTATCTACTTCAGTGCAGTTTAGCTTGTTTTCTTTTGGTCACAGTCACATACAAACTGCAGTTAACACTAAACAGACTGAAAGTGGTACACCTGGCCTGCTGTTACACTTTGTCTATCTTTAAGTCAGAGTGTGTGTGCACCCTGGGGGGGGAGTTACCAATCCGGCACCGCAGGGGTTCCTCTCTGCTCATCCGTGCTTCCTGCAGCGAGCGTCTCATCTCAACTCACACACAGTCCTTAGCGGCTCTCTGCAACAACTCCCAGCCTCACAAATGTGTTCTCTTCTTTAGCATAAATCCAAATCGATATATAAATGGACTGGTCCAGATAATAGAAAACACCTGTCAGTAGAAAGGTAGTACAGTTCCTGCAGCACGACAAACTTCTGCCTCCACGATGACCATGAAGCTGAATCAATGCCAAACATCACAACTGTCATGACGGAGGATTTACTGCAGTTTTAGCAATAGGAGTCTATATATATATATATATATATATATACCATATAGAAATAGATTCATTATTTTCCTTTCAATTAAAAGTTTCAAGGACTCAAATCAGAGCTATAAACATGTCAGAGAAGTGAGAAATGCCCTTTGGTGAGTGAATGGGCCCCGTGTCACCGAGAGGGGAAGCTGCAGCTCATCCACCATCATCCTTCAGTCACAAGACTTTCACTTTGAGACTCTTATCGAGGGTTAAACTCAGCTGGGCCTTGTTTCTCCGAAGGTGTCGAACTCTATTCTGGGCAAAGGGTGACCTTTCAATCCGTTGACCTTTGTCAGCATCACAGCGGCCGTGATGTGTTGTCAGCCGACTTCACTTTTGATTTTGAATTTGACAGGGACATGTCAGACGAGGGGTCGGAGCCACTGTGATGGAGAATCATCGGTTTTCATTATGTCTACTGTCGCCTGTGGAAGCGAGCGCGGGACACTGTTAACACTGTGCTACTCTGTAAGGACGCACAACAATGAGACAAAACAATCAATCAATCAATCAATCAAATTTTATTTGTATAGCCCATATTCACAAATTACAATTCATCTCATAGGGCTTTAACAGGGTGTGGCATCCTCTGTCCTTAACCCTCAGCAAGAGTAAGGAAAAACTACTAAAAACCCTTTTAACAGGGTAAAAATATGTAGAAACCTCAGAGAGAGCCACATGAGAGGGATCCCTCTCCCAGGACGGACAGAAGTGCAATAGATGCCACGTGCAGGAAAACATCATCAAGATTAAAGTCTTCAAGATTAAAGATTAAAGTCTCTAGCAGCATTTGATGAGGGTAGACATCCCGAAGGACAACCCCAACATGACATGCCAAGCAGTCCCGCTGCAAGCACAGTCCATGGTCAGCAACCATCCAGACCACGATCCACCATCCAGACCAGACGCCACTCCAGTCCTCAGTCACCGTCCACCGCCGCCCACCAGGACCCATCACAAGCCACCACCACGGTCCTGGTCCACCGCCCGTGCCCAATGCCAACGCGACACAGGGTCCGCCACCAGCACCACGATCAGCCCAGAATCCGCCACAATGGATCCACCACCGCGACCCCCGGTGTACGATCCACAAACCGCAATCCATGGTGCGGCCACAGAGGCCCTGGATCTGCGGGTGATAAAGCAAAGGGATTCCGGGGAAGGGGGATAGGGATGGAGAAGAGGAAGGAGAAGCTGGAAAGAGAAGCTCCGTGTGTCATGTGTCATAAAATAGAACAAGTAATGTTCTGGCGCACTAATTAGCTCTAACTATAAGCTTTATCAAAAAGGAAGGTTTTGAGTCTACTCTTAAATGAAAAGATGGTATCTGCCTCCCGAACTGAAAGTGGTAGATTATTCCACAGCCGAGGGGCTTGATGGCTAAAAGCTCTGGCTCCTACTCTTTTTTTAGAGAATTTAGGGACGACAAGTAGGCTTGAATTCTGGGAGCGGAGTGCTCTAGCGGGTTTATAAGGTACTAACAGCTCTTTAAGGTAAAAAGGCGCCATATTATTAAGGGCCTTGAAGGTGAGGAGGAGAATTTTAAATTCTATTCTAGATTTAACTGGAAGCCAGTGTAGCGACGCTAATACTGGAGAAATGTGCTCTCTTCTCTTGGTTCTCGTCAGGACACGTGCTGCGGCATTTTGGACAAGCTGTAGAGTCTTTAACGACTTACTGCTGGAGCCTGATAATAATGAATTACAATAGTCCAGTCTCGATGTAACAAAGGCGTGGACTAGTTTTTCTGCATCTTTTTGGGAAAGGACATGTCTAATTTTGGAAATATTACGTAAGTGGAAAAAAGCGGTCCTAGAAATTTGTTTTAAGTGAGAATTAAAGGATAAATCAGGATCAAAGATCACTCCCAAGTTCCTGACGGTTTCATTGGAAGCAAGGGCAATGTCGTCTAGCGCAGCTATATCATTAGATAATGCATCTCTAAGGTGTTTGGGGCCAAGTATTATAACCTCTGTTTTGTCTGAGTTTAATAAGAGAAAATTGCGGGTCATCCAGGTTTTTATGTCCTTGAGACATGTTCGAAGTTTAGTTAATTGATTACTTTGTTCAGGTTTTATTGACAAATATAACTGGGTGTCATCCGCATAGCAGTGGAAATTTACCGAGTGTGTCCTGATAATGTTTCCTAGTGGAAGCATATATAATGAGAATAAAATTGGGCCGAGCACAGAGCCCTGTGGAACACCATGGTTAACTTTGGTGCGCACAGATGACTCATCATTAATTTGCACAAATTGGGAGCGATCAGAAAAATACGATTTAAACCAGTTAAGGGCGGTTCCATTAATGTTAATTAACTGTTTGAGTCTTTGTAATAAAATTTGATGGTCAATTGTGTCGAATGCTGCACTGAGATCTAACAGAACGAGGACAGACACAAGTCCCTGATCTGAGGCTATTAAAAGGTCATTAGTGACTTTTGCCAAGGCTGTCTCTGTACTGTGATTGGCTCTAAACCCCGATTGAAAGTCTTCATATATATTATTTTCCCGGAGAAACTCACACAGCTGATTGGCAACAACTTTTTCTAAGATTTTAGAGACGAAGGGGAGATTAGATATTGGTCTGTAATTGGCTAAAACCTCTGGGTCTAGGGTGGGTTTTTTGAGTAGGGGTTTGATGACAGCTATTTTAAAAGACTGTGGTACATAACCTGATGATAATGACAGATTGATGATGTTAAGTAACGAACTATCAAGTAGGGGCAGAATTTCTTTAAGTATTTTGGTAGGAATGGGATCTAAGATACAGGTTGTTGGTTTAGAACCTGAGATTAATTTGGTAAACTGATCACGGGTGATCAGAGAGAAGCTGTCTAAGTAATGGGTAGGATTCTCAGCCGTTTCTGAGATCTCTGTTGTTGGGAGGGTATTAGTGCCAATTGAGGGCAGGAGATGGTTGATTTTATTTCTAATAGTTTGAATTTTATCATTAAAAAAGGTCATAAAGATATTGCTATTTAGGGATCGAGGAATACTGGGTTCGGTGGAGGTGTGACTCTCTGTCAGCCTGGCTACAGTGCTGAAGAGAAACCTGGGGTTGTTTTTATTCTCTTCTATTAGTTTTGAATAGTAGGCGGCTCTTGCTTTGTGGAGAGCCTTTTTATATTCTTTAACACTATTCTTCCAGTCTATTAGATTTTCAACATGGTTGCTGGAGCGCCACTTCCTTTCTAGTTTTCTTGATAATTGTTTTAACTCATTTGTCTGGGAATTATACCACGGAGCTAATTTACTATGTTTGACATTTTTCTTTTTTAGAGGCGCTATTGAGTCTAATGTTAATCGTAATGAGTCTGCAGAGCTATCGACGAGGTGGTCGATCTCAATGGAGCTCAGGGTTTTAAAGAATTTGTTGTTTATATCTACTGCTAATACGGGTTTAAATGTAATTGGGATTATTTCCTTAAATTTAGCTACAGCACTATCAGGTAGACATCTAGAAAATGAATTTTTTATTAGTGGCATATATTCAGTTATTGAAAAATCAAAGGTTATTAAATTATGGTCTGATAGAACTGGATTGCGCGGAAGTACTGTTAAATTTTCAATTCCGACACCGTACGATAATACAAGGTCAAGTGTGTGGTTACCACAATGAGTAGGTTTGTGCACACACAACACATCTCATCCCACTGAACCTTGGCTGAGAAGTTGCTCTAAGTGAAGTTACACTTACATGTGGCACTTTGCAGTTTGGCTCTTTCTAAGCTAATGCACTTTGGTGATTCTTGCCGTTTTGAGTTTCTAGCCTCACGGCTGACTGCACTTATTGGAAGTCAGCTAAATTATTTTTTAATGTAATGTAATGTAAAGATGCATTAAGCTGAGCAATATGGCTTGACCTCATTATCCCCACGTTGAGGACCGAGTTGGAAACTGCTGCAATTACTTTTAATTAAAAGTAGCTAAAGCTTCCTTTACTTGCTTAATGTTACTAGATGCTAGAAGTAATTCACTAAGTAGCAAACTCCTGATGTGAGTGGGTTTCAGCCCTTCGTCTTTTTGCATCTTTCCTCCTCTCTGTGCTCACAGATACATCATATCAACGCAGATGATATCCCAATAAAGCTTTTCTCATGTACATATTGTTTCTCTTTCTGTTGTCAGACAAATAAACACAAAAAGACGACATGTTAACCATTCACTACCATGTCATATTCTATATCTGCTGCTGTGCACTTCCTTAAACTCTGATCTTACAACCACAACCCTGTTCAACAGCGACTTATTCAAGGTGAGGCTATAATGTGCCTTTTGTGGGGGAGAAGAATAATTTCTATATATGTTTTGTTCTGGTAGTGGACCTATTATGCATTGATTACAATAATACACAGAAAATATAGTTGTTTTGGAGTATGATGTGTATATATAAAAAAGGAAACAAAACTCTTCTCAGAGGATTCACAGAACATATTGACATGATTTTAATTGTTTACTGTAGATAAACATACATTTCAATACATTTCCTCTCGGTTCTACATGTTAGACCGATGAACTGAACTTCACTGGAGTGGATTCCACTCACACAAAGAAGGACAGACCTCATGCCAACTTTAAAGTTCATTGCATGTTTGGGCCAGTGGCCAAAGCAATCTCCCCGGGGCCTATCCCTCTCTGTCAGTGGACAGAGTAGCTGTGACAGGAAATGGCCTTGAGGGTAACTAAGCAAGCGGAACACAACTTCAGAATTCTCCCACCTCGTCTGGATTTAGACGCTCAACCCAAAAGTCAGGATTCCTAAATTCTTATAGAGCTCAGACTCTATGTGAGTCATGTAAACTAAGTGAAAAAGATTTTTAAATGTTGAACCATTAAGCCCCAACCTGGAAACAAATAGTCATCTCTTAAATTATCATAATTAATCAATTATAACATAATATTCATCCCACTGCTGATAATCTTGCAACAGTATTACAACAACAACAGTATGAACAGAAATTAACTCTTTAAATAAACATATTTCTTTCCACTAGCACTAAGTCGAACCTCCGGGCTGGGATTTCCAGGTGAGCAACTTTTTGAATGTACATATCGATCACTGTCAGCGCAGCACTGCCGACAGTGTGTAGCTGGCAGCCGGTGGGGGGGGGGCATGTCAGCTGCCAAATGCTGCACACACACACTGTGGAATTTACAAGACAAGAGGTTATAATAAAAGCAGCATTACTCCTTCAGGGCAGACTGCACACTACAGTATTGGAAAGTGATGAGATGGACCACCTGGATTGAGGCTGGTTTATAGGCTAATTCCTGTCGAATCAAAGATATTGTAGAAATGGAGGAGTTGTCACTGTCTCCTTGTTTTCCACAGCTGAAGAATTAAGGAACTACATTTGGTGCTGAGCCACAGACTGTGTAAAGATGTGTGATGTGTCATTTCTGATCCACTTTCTCAACACAATAACTCAACTGCAGGCTCCGGGCCATGTGGCCTTCATTTCCCAAACGTGTAGGACTTAATACCAGGATATTTCACTGCCCCTGATATCCCTTAATCCACTGTGGGTAGGTAACTTGTTTAGGAGAATGATGAGACTTTATGGTTTCTCTAAACAAAATAGCCTCACTACTGTTTTTGATTTGGCATGTTCCTCTGAGTCTTTCCTGTGGAGGAAAAAAGATTTACTGTCCATGTTGTGATGCATTTTAGGCTAAAATATTTTAATTTTAGGAATCCTAACAGTTAATTTAACAGATTAATTAATTGATAACGTTAACCGACAACTACTCTTTGTATATATTCTCAGGGAAAATATACGTAAAATATTACAGTTTCCATTAACAGATAAGACAATAAAAGCAGCAAAAAGCAAAGTGAATAGTTTTGCTTTATAGACTATTGGGTTGAAAAAACAATCTGAAGTTAGAAAAAAAGTTTTTATCATTTCTGGGAAATGTTTTGGGCAAATAATCAGCTAATTTCAAAGAAAATAGAAAATGGTTATCAGATGCATTTTTGTAATTTGGTTCACAATCCAAAACACAAAAAGTTAAAGGGATCTGACCAACACAAAGGAGAATACATTTTGTCTTTGAGAACAAAAGTTCAGCTGCGGTGGATTTATTACTTTTCAACATCCATCCATTATCTATACCTCTTATCCTCCGAGGGTCACAGGGGCCTAGAGCCAATCCCAGCTGACATTGGGCGAGAGGCGGGCTATAACCCTGATGGGTCGGCACTCTATCACAGGACTGACATCCATGCTCACAGTCACCAATACTTCAGAGTCAAAAAGAACCAAATACTCAACATATGTATGTAAAAATAAAGATTACACAAACACAGCTGGGGGTAAGGGTGTGGTGTCCATCTTGTTGTCTGTATAACGGGTTAGCCTTTAGCCTTTAGCCTCTAGCCTTTAGCCTAGTGCTAACCCCGGTTTGCTTCTTCCCCAGTTTCCTCTCCCTTCGCCTAAACATTGTCATTTCCTGCCAATTTCCCCCCCGATTGTCCAATTTGCTGTTGTAAGTCATAAAGAGGCAGCAAAATTAAAACAAGAACATTTCATAACCAGTTAACATCTCCCAGTGGGGTCTTTAATTTAATGTCTGTCTGTGTGCTGTGCAATGAAGCCAGGAAAACGCAGGCGCAGGGAGAACATGCACACCGGGGATCAAACCCAGACAGTTCTTGGTGTGAGATGGCACTGCTACCCGCTGCACCCCCCGTGCCCCCTTTAACACGTGGCTCAATATTTCCTCCAAGTTGCTGGAAGAACCTACCAATCAGTCATCATTCAAAAGCTAATGTTCTCTTTCCAATACAGCCGTGAGTGATTCTCATCAATATTTAATTGCCTGAAATGTTTCTTCTGACAAAGGAAGTCAGCAGCTCATTTACTGGAAATGGATTTTTCAGAGTTCCAATCCAGCCCTGCAGAGAAACTCTCATTAAACCCAGTTCACCGTCTGGGAGTCAGAAAACCAGCCAGCTTCAGATTTCTGATAATAAACAACAAAGCTAATATTCAAATTCATTTCCAAGTTACCGAATATGACTCAGTCAGCAAATATGCGGAGCCAAAATATATTTACGTGATGGATTTCAAATGAAATAACAACCGCATCCGTTCAGAGTCGATTACACTGAGTACAGGTATATTACCAACAGGGACACCGGGGTAAGGAATGAGCCGAGCAGCTCATTTATTCACCGGCTTAAGGAGGGAAGCCGGGGCTGAGATTCTCGGAGAGGCCGCGGGGCTGGACGGGCAAACAGGGAAAGTGATTAGCATCCATCACTGCCTGTTCCTCTCTGACAGCGGGGGGGGCGTGAGAGATGGAGGGGACACCATTAGGGGGCGAAACAGCAAAGTGTGGCAGAAGAAAAGGAGCCGGCGAGGGAAGAGGACGAGCCTGGTCCACTGGAAACGAATGACAAAGTTGGAACATCGGCTTTTAAAGGTCAAGATGAGGTTTGGGAAAATGTTTGCTTTGAGAAAATGACAGTGATGGCTGAATGCCCATTGTTTGTGATGATGCATTAGTAAAACCTGTACACTGCACACTACAGGTAGAATATCAATACATATTTTAATAAACTATCACGCAGATACAGTCTGTGGGGCATTCCCACAACTTAGCACAGGGCACATTGGATTAAAGCTGACAGACGTCCAACAGCAGATTTATCAAAGAATATGCCAAAGCACATGTCGGGTAATTTGACTCAAAAGGCTTCAGAGCAGAACCAAGCCCTCACATTTTGTTCCAGCTCCCTCGCAGTAAAATCACTCCTTTGGTCAAACCACTGTGACCAGAACCCCGCGGTTAAGTGTCTGAAAACGTCCAATTTACCAAACGACAGGGAAAGTTTGAAAGTCGTGTTTGGTTTGTTTAATGAATAAAGAATCGAGAACTTGTCGGCACGACCGTCTGTTGTGAACGGACAAAACAGAAAAAGCTCCATTTGTTATCTCTGCATTTCTGTTCTTCCCTTGAACGCACGACTCTGGCACAAGAACAATTTAAAAGCTTCAAACTTCAACATTTATTTTGGGCTAAAATACAACATTTCTCCTAAAAACTTGAGATTTCTTTATTGAATTCTAGTTCTTTCTTCCCAACTTGATATTTTCTAAAAGTTTTTCAGCAACCATCATAAAACCAACTGCAACAACTATCTTTATGCTTTATGTGGTGTTTTTCTCACATAGTCTGACAAACATTTATATTAATCTGCAGAGAGAATGTTACTGTTTATTTTGTCCAAACAGTGTGGCCTATGATTTACTCTAACGTTATACAGCATTATGTTCTCCCTCAGTAGAGAGCAGACCTCTGCTGAGTCTCCTTGACACGGCAGATTTTATTTTTTCTCAAGATCCATGAATTATTATCTAAAAATTACATATTTTGGAAGGTTTAAGAAAGTGAAAAAAACGTAAACTGTCTGTCACTTTTCTCTCTTTCCATCCATAAATGCAATCTGACTTTATCATAATGATATATATCAGACTAATAGAACAGATTTTATAATTTGTGCTAAAGACTCTTCAGATAGTTAATCATGGAGCCTAGATTTTATTATTATGCCACATGTCAATGTGAATTTCCCGCCCAAAATTTTCTATTGACATCCAGAGTATTAGATTCTGCTGCGGTGTAGCGGCTGCCATGTTTTCCATTTATTAATAAGACGGTGGCATCTAATTTGTCCCGACACAATGATCTCAATTTCTTTACACGTCTAATAGCATAATAGATCATTAAGGCAACGTGTGTGCAGTGCTCTTCTACCAGCTGTCCCTCCCTCCCTCCCTCTTTCTCTCTTTCCCTCCCTCTTTTCCCTATCATTGGATCCTCTCGTTACGATATAACGTTCTGATGGGAAACCAGTAGCTCCTGGCATTCCACTGGATGTTACTCTGACATGTACCACACACTATGTCCACTCCTCGATGATCTCAGCTCCTGTGGCTGAGGGCCAGCGAGACTCCACAGGATCCAGCCCAGCTTGGATCAACAGCCTGAGAGGAGTCTCCCTCCGGGTCTGCAGCTCGGCCCCAGCACAGAGGGCCGACACCGGACGGCTGTCAGCGCTGCAATTACACACTGGATTTCCTCACTGGCCTGTTTTTTTTAGCCTTACTGCCAGACAAGCTTTCTAAAGAACCTCCAACCAAGCTGCTGAGCTGAGATAAAGCAAAGACACTACAAAGCAGGGGAGAGAAAATTATCTACATTTACCACCTCGGGAATTCTGATGGGTTTTTCATTTTTAAGTATTGATTTTTATTGAATATTCCTGCCCGTCATCTTGATTTATATGTTTAAATGCCTTTTGCGATTGAAGATTTAAATACCACTAACAAGGTAATAGGAGGTCATGTTTCCTTTGCTACTCATTTTCATTTTGTTTTACTGATAAATCATTATATAGAATCGTTAAACATAAAGTTCTCAGCTTTAAAATACAATGTGGAAGACAAGTGTTACGACCCTGGATGTCTATATATGTTACTGTTCTGTTCCTCCTCCTAGTGTGTGAGCAGTTTTCTTGAGTGAGTGTGTGTGTGTGGGTGCCTGATTGCTAGCAGGTTGGACCTGCTGATTGGCGTGAGCCGCCTGATTGATGCTCCAGGATTGGCCAGGGTGAAGAGGGTAACCTACTTGAGCCACTGACTGACTGCAGTCTTCCTCTCTCCACCAATTCTCCCAGGTCCAACTGGGACCAGTGTCAGGCTAAATTATTGTTGTGTCTTGTATGTGTAAAAATAGAAAAACTGTGTGTGGTAGCCCTGTAAGAGGGAGAAGCCATTTTCTTTTACCCTTTTTCTCCTGTGTTTTGCTAATAAGGTGTTAATGCTTCTGCGGACACACAGAAGCATTAACACCTTAGGATAGATAGTAATATTGCTGGAGACCAAAACAGGGAATAATATTTATATGCATTGATTTTAGGAATGTTACAGTCAGCAAACATTTAACTATAAATCACGTGCGTCGTTTATTTATATATATCTTTTTTTGTTAAGTTAAAAACTGGCTTTAACACAAGTGGATGGAAACAACACTCGATGTCTGTCATTCTTTACCAAACGGTGCCATCCCCTCTGGGTTTGTTATTCAATTACTGTGATTCCCATTGGCTGGAGGGAAGACGAGCTGGAAAGTGGACAGAACGTCAGACGCATGGGAAGTGGCTCTGGGTGGACGCCAGGTTTAGTGCAGCAAATGAAAACAAGTGGTGTCTGGTTGGATTTCATCTAAAAGTACTGGATTAATGGCAGAACTGAAGAAGCGTGTTCCAGAGACTTGTGTGTGTGTGTGTGACACAAACAATAGTTATAGTAAATGTAGGCACAAGGAGATGGACCTGTAATGAGCCCAAATAAATGTCATTACTTTTAATGTGAATGATTTTTTTTATAGGGGAAGCTTCCCGGCTGATAGTGTGGAAGTAAATAAATAATGCACTTGAGAAGTAGAAGTATTTCCTCCAGACTGCCGCCCGGGCAAAACATCCACGACACATAAACAGCCGTCAGGCCTGTGAGGATGAGATACGCCGTCTACTCAGAGAATGAACAGAGGAACCAGTCTCCCATCTAAAGTACTAAACAATACTGATAAAAAACACATCACTCTGCCAACTCATTACCAGCAGGAGGATAATGGTGGATTCCCAAAGCAATGCCAGCTGCAAAGCACTGAGGCTTGCCCCTTGAAAATAATGGAATCATCAAGAAATAAAAAAAAAAGCCATATTTTTATGTCCTTTTTGCAATGGGATGACTTCTGGAGTTAGCCGGGGAAGCCGTGCAAAGCCTAATTGAAACACCAGTGTTAGTCTGTCTGAGTGTCCAATGTGCTCAGAGCCATCACATCTGAATTATGTTCGTCAGCTGCACGACGCTGAGCAGAGTCTGTGATGTAAGATGAAATGTGGATATCAAAAGCCTTTGCAGTGCACAGTGCGTTTCAGTAATAGACAAAAGGGTAATACGTTGAGGAGCCTAGATGAGGATAATTTCTGATACCCAGACTCTATGTTCTCCTCCATATGTCTCAGTATATTATATATCTTCTTGTCACCTACAGTTCTTTATCTAACCAGCTCACTAGAGGCTGTGTCTTATGTATTAAACTGGTCTTATGATACAATAGACATCAGAAGATCTATGTCAACTACTTAGAAACCTTCAAATCTCATTATATAATATCATACATGCCCATAACATTATATCTGTGACCAGAGAGTGAAACAGAAAACACTGGCGCTGCGGTCTGTTGCATGAAGGAGAGAACACAACCTCAGCAAAGGAAAACAAAAACAAAAACATCTTCATATAAACAAAATGTATATTTGTATGCCTCTGCATCGGCAACAGCCATTGGACAGATGGTATTATCTCTGGAACGCCGTCAAGGATCCTTCCACAAACATTCACTTGGACTAAAGCATAGCCAAAGGTTAAAGGTCACGGTGGCCTCAGAAACATGATTTCTTGAATGTGATGTCAAGCTTGAGGAAATATCTTCAATTTTTCATCAGATGTCACTTGGACTCAGAGAGGAAGTGATAACGTTTCAGTGAGCAAAGGTCACAGTGGCTTTAAATTAATATGGTAAAAGAACTGTGGGAAAAATGAACACGAACACTGTACTGGTTGTCAGAGGGATTCAACCACAGTTCAGTTATTCAAGTTACATAACTTTCATTTGAGTAAGTATATAGAAATCCCACTACCACCACTGGTGCCATCGCCTATATTAAAACTATGCAACTGGTACTGCCCACATGTCCAGGCCAGTCCTGCATATGTTTCTCCCTAATTCCATATTCACATGAGGAACTCAGTAACACAAACAAAACCTTGAATCCCCCCCGCTTCTCAGTGGAGGTCTCACAGTTGGGTCGTTCCATGTCAAACTTAGTAGCCCTCAGTAGAGTGCATAGCCCGGGCAAACAGTTCCCTCTGCCACAGTTAAATCTACTTGACCCAGATCTTTAGTGGGATCTGCACCAAATTGCACACGCTCATAAATATCATTCCTGTAAACATTTTTTTAATCAAGAGCGATTAATCATTCTCTGAGAAATCAAGGGTTTGCAGCCAGAAAGTTAAAGAAACCAAAAAATAAGTGACCCTCAGTTTTCCCCAGTTTTGTACAAATCAACAAACCAACTAACAGGGATGTGAACCCCTTGGCAGAGGTAGACAACTAAACACATTAGATTTGCTTATTGATTATATATTAATATCACAAACCAAACTAAAACCCATCATCTTACCCTAGTAGTAGTGTGCACAAGGTTTGCTTGTATCTTCTTTAGTTTCTTAGACAAGGAGGTTTTTAAAAAGCGGTTGTGAGGCTAACAAACAGTTTTGCTGATGAATCAGAAAGTTCTGCAGGTCATTATGTTTTTAAGTCTTTTCCTGCTGAATGCTTTAAGTCTCCAGGGATTGTTCTTCATTATAATGTACCTTTAATGTCTTTGTCAAATTATACCTCTCTGAAAGATGATTTAAAAACTATTTCATGCTCTGGAGTCCACTATATCTTCACACTGATCCTCAGATCTTAAAGGTGTTTTAATATAATATTCATGTTATAATACTTTCTTCAGAACTTCATCGTTTCAGAGTTATGAGGGGGCAGCATTTTAATAAGAAAATGCACAAAATAATCACATAATAAAACCAAGATGTCAGACACGGTGTACATGGGCTTTGTCCGACTTTGTTTAGCAGTTACTTGTATTAAACTATGAATATTTCTCTGATTAGTTTTCGTTGAGCATTTCATATTTTTTACAGCATTTTATCTGTTGATGTGATACAGAATCACCCAGTTGTCCTTCAGATGCTTTGTGCAGCCGTTTCTGTTTTTTAATTGGATTTCCAAAGACATTCTTGGAAATGCATTTTATATGAGCCACTAGGTTTTTTACCATTGGATGTTTGAGCAGGGGGAGGGGGGGGGGGGGAATTGAGGCTTTCATGTCTGAGTGGATAACTAAATCTGCACGACACTGTGAGGAAGCCACGAGTTCAATGAGCTGCTAAAGGGTCCTGATTGTACACTGAGGAACAGGAATTCAAATGTACCCCCGAACGAACAATATCTATCACTACCTAAGGATAGACACTGGAAGTATTTCAGATTATGAACGGACGGTTAAAGGGAAGTTTAACAGCTTTGATTTGCACTTCAAATTAAAGGTTGTCTCCTTTCAAATGTGTTGGAGCTCACTGGTGTGATAAAGGACAGAGATGCAAAATGTCAGAACGGCCAGCTGATTTAGGATTCGGTCCGTGCCTGCTGACTCCATTCATAGTGACCATCACTATTAAATGTTGAAAGCCAAGAGGGCTAATTGCAAAAAGCCATGTGTCCCATCCCATTGGCTTATCCCCTACACAGGCAGACACGTGTCATCAGGAAATTGCATTGCATAGAGACTTTCATTAATCAAAACGCACAACCCTATATGTCCAATCTATGACAAGCAATGAAGGAATAAAGAAAAATAATAATTAAATGAATAATCTGAAACTGTATAATTTAGCTATAAAAAGTATGACATAGACAGAAACAGCAGCCAGCATGTCGGGCTGCTCAGGAAGCCGTGGACCAGATCAAACCAAATTAGAGGCAGGGATTTGAGTCGAATCAGAAGAAGCCTGAAGTCCCATTTTGAAAGCAATAACGTAATGAGGCTGATGGGAGCTTTCTTCTCAAACGCTCCCCGGCTCATTTCTCTCCATCGCTGCCTTCCCCTGTCTGAGCCGTGATTTACTTACATCCTGGCATATCCTGCAGACAGACCGAGACGTTTCCTCCAAATGTCAATTGGCAACAGATGGTTCTGAATACAGAAACACGTTTTATACTCATGCACCTTCTCTTGTCCACCTTTTCAAAATAAGGTTTAACGGGCTGTGGTTAAAGGTTAAAGACAAATAGGAGCAAATCTTACACGTGGAGCAGAGAGGCAACAAATATAATGCAAGTTTCACACTGACACAGTTCTGGCATCAAACCTGCAACCTTTTGAGCAGGTGTGGTCAGTGACACGTTGCTATCTTGAGAGCTGGTCTGAAGTCAGAATGTCCCAGTTGTGAATAAATTCGCCGTGTAGCCATTGCTACCGACACGGAGGCGAAGATAACGTCTGTGAATAAGAATTAAAAGATTAACATTCAAACTTAATCTAATTAAGCTTTGATTACAGGACCATTCCGGTTTCACACCACATTACACACAGAAGATATTGTTTATGAATCGTGGTTAAGGCTTTGACACATCATCATTATCTTAATATATCATTATCACAATTCTCTTTGTTCCCCAGATTATGTCAACTTTGACCATATGTACAGTTTACGGAGAAAGGACTAATGAGACGGATCATTGGTTCCACAGTCAGGGGCCATGAGGGAACTGAACTGCACAGAAATTTATGAATTCTAATCCTGTTTAGACTGGTCTGCAGTGTGGCATCCAAGAAGCAAAGCCAAAAAAGATGTGTCATTCATCATGCTGAAGTTGTTCATTAGTACTTACTAAAAGTTGTATTTACCCTTGACTGATTTGGCTCTTTATTGACATATCAAGGTCCAGGTAAACCAAACTGTTTTCACGTGTAAATGTTTTCAGAAACAGTTTGCAATAAACCAAGAAGAAGAAGAAGAAACATTGTCAATACCTTTGACTTATGTATGACTCAAGTTTGGATCGGTCGATTCTGAGCTGGCAGATAAAAACACCTCAGAAACCTACGACTAGACAAAACTACACTTTAAACATTTGACCTCATTGGGTCTAAAATGGAAGAAAACTAGTGAAATAAATCACATTTCAGGGTAACAACACCTTCATGTTGCATGTTTTGTCAAATCCATGCCAAGAAACACACATACATCCAGTCTACTATTCAACTGTAGATCCTTGAGCTATTTTGTATTGCTGGATTTCAGTGTTCAGCTCCCATACTAACCTAAAATCTGCATGTTGGGAAATATTATCATTTTGAGTCTCCTCCATAAACAGAGTCAACACCGAGAGAGAGGAGGGAGATGCTGGACTGGCCTGTCTCGTGTGCTGTCATTAATGTGTTGTGATGTGACATTGTAAATTATAAACTTGTTCGTCACTGCATGAAGGATGTTGTAATATCAGCAGCAAGCAAATATTCTGTCTCTGAAGGCATCTTGGATCCATATTAATATGTGAGACTGGTGTGTATATATATATATATATATATATATAAACTCTTCAAAATCCGTCACAGTGTAAAATCATGTCACTGCACAGCCCTAATTTCTGCTGCCGGCATGAACATTATAATTTTCAGCTCAAACATCAAAGCTCTGACAGTAAATTATACCTTTTCAAGTGTCTAGGACTTTAAATATTATAATCTATTTCTTTCCTCTTTGTGGATCTTAATAAACTTACAGAGTGACACATCTTGGGAACCCAACAAAAAATAAAAAGGACGCATTAGCACTTGAAAGGAGCCTCAGGTTAACGAGAGAACACCAGACTCATCCAAGACAAAATGACAAAGAAGAAACAGGACATGATTCTGAACAGGCAGCGGCATGGACGGACCCAGAGCTCCCTCAGCCGTCTCATTTGTCAATGCCCGTGATTAATGGAGATGTATGAAAACGGCTGAGTAGATTAATTCAATCCCAGAGATGGTGACACCGGAGGCTCTGACATTTTTGAGTGTCAACACCTTCACCCAGCGAGACACAAATATCAATTATCCTGACGCAGGCAAGTCTCTGCTGTGGTTTTGCTCTATAAGGAGGATTTTGTTTTGACAAGGACTTGATTAGGTTAAAAACCCTGTGATGTGCAGTGAGGAGCATTGTGATCTTCCTGCTCTGTTGTGAATCCAGAGGTAACAGCTGCAGTGGTCCCAGTGGATGAAAGATGGTTTCTGATGGTGCACGAGGCTGAAGTCACCTCTGCTCTCCTACAGCTACGTGTGGAAAGGACTTTTCATATGAGACAGTGAGGAATCGAGAGCGAGGACCGATAGTAATGATGTAATCAGTCACTGTGGGATCGGGCACTGCTACATGAAGTGTCTGCTGAACCCACTGAGTGCATGCAGGAGTGGTAAAATACGAGAGCTATCACGATACAGTAGCACAGAAAGAGACTTAGAAATACAAACAAATTTAAAATCAAATAACATAAAGCAGTCGATCAACATGTCCTTCAGGGTGGTCCGATCCGTCTGCCTGTCAGGTCACAGTCAGGGTGAAGGAAACCATTGTAAACCATTGCTGACAAGTAACCTGGTGACTGTCAAGACAAGACAAACATATCTGTCCATTTAAAGGAGAATTGGACAATTACTTGTTCAAGTAAAAGATGAACCAGTGTGCCTTGTTTTCTGAGGATGCACTCGCACCGATAGAAAAGGTTAAAGTCGAGTCTCATTATCGTTGGAAGGTTAATTGGATGAATTTCAAAGACAAATGTTCTTAGATGGAATGACCATTCTCCGTTAGGTTGTTTGTTCAACAAGGAGCTTCCACAGGACACAATCCAACTAAGACAATGTTAAACAAGTTTGTTTTGTAGTGAAGCAGCTGATTGATGAGGAACACAACGCCAAAAAACAACAGACAACAAATACTGACCAACAAGTTGTGTTTGTGCATGAACTCACTGCAGATATGGATACGAGGCAGTGGGAACTATCTGTGTAGAGAAGGCCGCTACTAAGGGTGAATATTTATTTGAGAAAGTTGTTTTGGCTAAAATCAGCTGCGATTAGCATCATTATCACAACTACCATTTGACATCAGACGACTCACGAAAGAGAAACAGTTCCAGCCATGAACTCGGAGATGTTATTGTTATGTAATGTATGTGCTCACTCGTTTCTAATGCCCTGTGGAGGATGCTGTGAGAATGTATATTCATATGGATTAGGTTTCCCACCTGTGGAGGAGCTTAAGCTTTGTCAAAGAAAGCTTCCCTGTTGTCATCTTGAAGCTTAAACTGTTATTCCAACAATCAAACACTCATAACAGATACTTCTGGTGGGATATTATAAATATTATATATCTATATTTATATGTGATATACACCATGCAAACCAAACAGTGACAAATAATAATTCAGTAAGAGGTCTTGAGGTCTAATATCTCTTTTGTTTTGATTGATCACCAGTCAATAACCAACATATATTCACTTCACAGAGATGACAGACAAAGACGAGCAGCAAACCCTCGAGTATTTTTTTCATTTCTGTCTCAGAAAATGACTGAAAACAATTAATCAATTATCAAAGCAGGAGCAGATTGTATTTCCACTAATCGTTTCTCCTTCTTCTATTAATGATATTAGGCTTCAGGGAGGAACTACACAGAGGAAAGTCACAGTGTCACACAGTTTGATCCTCTCATAGTAACAACACTGATAACAAGACATGTCAGGAGAAGTCAGCGGGTGACTGATTGCGCCCCCCCCCACACACACACACACACACATGCACACACACTTTCACCCACCCACTTCCTCGCTGATCCTCGGCTGCACGTCTCTTGCTGCCAGTGTCTCTAACCAGGGTTCCACGTACTGATATTGAACCCACTGTTATATTTCACCTTATATCAAAACCACCACATCTCTCTTCTCAGGTTTGAGTATGAAAACAAAAAGCATACCTATTGTATGCCTAATATTCATACCAAGAAATGAACCTTGTGCTGAACTTGAGACAGTTTGCATCAAATAAATCTTGTTTTGTTCTATTAAATAACTCAAAAAACCACTGAAATGTCAAATAATTGCATGTGAATTAAGAGTATTTTGCATTTTTCTTACTGTCTCTTATATGCACTTGAATTGAAACATGTTTGTGTCAAGCCAAAGTTCATCCAGCTCATTAGAAACAAAAGGTGGCATCTGACTGAGCGCCCAGACTTCTCCAGCTGAATAAAGACTATTGTTTAATTTATGTGACCTTTATGTGATGCTTCTTAATTTCAGATCTCCATGACCCCATTGGTTTAGTGCTGTAGAGCAGCGAGAGAAACTGAAAGCTGTCCCCTTGAATTTCAGTTAATAGAAGCCTACAGGCTAATTCATGCAGATTTTTCACAGCATAAACTATATGAGCCACTTGGAGAACAGCTATTCAGCTACTGCCTCTAGTGGCTGGGAACGAAATAATCCACAGATCGACCACTGGACGTGACACCATCAACCAGTTCAGAGGCAGCTACTACTGTAAACTGCAAATGTGTCTAAAAACAGCTGACTTCATCAGGTTGACTCAATCCCTCTGTTTCACAACCTGAGGTCATCTGTGACTCCTACTAACCGAGAAAAGGAGAACTGGGGAAAGACAGAACCTAGAAGTGACAGATGCTTCCCAGTCCTCAAAGCAGTGGCTCGTGCATCCTTTAGAGAAGTTTCCAAAAAACCACACAGCACACAAGTTGCAACGCTGACACCAGGTTGAAGCCTCAGTTTTTGCAATTACACAGAAAATACATCATGACACGTGAAGATGAGAAGCGAAGAAGCACAGAATGAGCACATCGAGCAAAACCGAGTAAATAATACAAGGGATGCTCTCCTGCAGCCTTGCCCTACATGCGCAGGGACACACGCGTGCATGCATGTATGCATGATCCATATGGAAGCTGCACACGGTCACAGCACACATGAGCCAAAGTGCAGAAAAAACAAGAGCCTCGGGAGATGTGTCCTGTTTGGTCTCAGAGCAGAACAGATGTGACTCCGGATCGGACACAGTGGGAGACTTTCTGCAGGAGAGGGTTTAGATTTAATTACTCATCCAAGGACCTTTTCCAAGGTAGAAAAAACAACCCACCTCATGCATTTTCATTATTTACATGTTCTGCTTGAGGGAACAACAACAAACACGTCTCAGAAATAAAGATGTCGTGATATTCTAACGGAACGCATGAGGAAACTTTCCACGCAGCCCCCCGGCAGAGTGAGGGTCCGACACGTGAGGAGCACCGTTATTCCTCCATCATTAGCGACTGCCCAGTGAAAAGGGGGTCAGAACGAGGGGGGTGGGGGGGGGTGACGCACACGGACCCATGTATCCCCTCCATTGTTTTGTTGTGTGTTAACTTTAAAGTGTCGCCTGGTGGAAGATGTGTGTCCCTCCGGGGAAGAGGAGTCGGACTCGTCGCGGTAGCTCGGTCCACCTTGCGCGGACTTGCAACAACTAAAGTTTCCCGTTAGATCCGGAGTGGGAACACAGCAGCAGCGGCAGGAACACAACACAGGATTCGAACTAAAGTCACAAACACGCAAACACGCAAACAGCAGCAGCAGCAGCGGAGGAAGTGCACAGCTAACTCCGTGTAGCAGCAGCGGAGGAATCTCAGGAGTCACAGAAAGACACGGAGGCAGGGAGAGGTTTACTTTACTCACTCTGAGGGAAGAAGATGATGAAGAAGAAGAAGAAGAGGAATAAGAAGAAGAAGAAGAAGTCCGACCAGTCCCGATGAGGAAGAAGAGAAAAAAGCTCCTCAGTCCGAGCTCCACATCCAGCGGCTCGCTCCCTCTCCTCTTCCTCCTCCTCCTCCTCCTCCTCAGACTCTCGGGCTCAGTGGCGGCGGCGGCTCTGTGACTTCTCTGACGTCACCGGGCTCTGTGGTGTCCACTGGAATAATACATGGGAGAGGAGGGGAGGGGGGGCGCGGAGCAAATCATCAACCACCAACAACCACCAACCACCACCACCATGCTCATCACCATCAGAAAAGAAAGATCCATTGCTGCAGCTCATGCCTTGCTCAAGGGCTTTTAGTGTGGAGAAGTTTTTTTTGGCAGGTGCTCACATCTGGGGTATACAATTAAAAAGAAAATGGCACATACAACCAGGTTTTGCAGCTTAAAGGTTCAGGGTGTAGGATCTAGTGACATCTAGTGGTGAAGTGTTGTGCTGCAGCTGAATACCTCTCACCTCACCCTCCCCCTCCAGACATGGAAGAGAACCTGTGGTGAACCTCAGTTGTTATAAAAACTCAAAAGTTTGTTGAGTTTGGGCTTCTACAAGAAACATGGCTGCCACCTTTTTAAATATAATGTTTAATATCTACATTTATGGGTTGATCCACAATAGAGGGAAATTCAAATACAAGGCCATTTATGTGGATTCCAGTTTGTTGCAAACTCCTACAAGGAACTTTTCATTTTCATTGATTTTCGGCACCTCCACTGAAAACCTTCAGTCTTCTAACAACATTACAACTGATTTAACAAAAGTATTAAATACATTTATCCAGGTACAAGAGATCCCCTCCTCTTGTGGCCGAATGGAATATCCCACCTGAGACAATACCAAGTCACTCAGAGTACAGGGGCTTAAAGTTGGCTGGAACATCATACCACACTGTAACACACAGCTGTTTGCAGGATGCATGAGGTAATGCAGAGTGATTCTCATTCTTATCTCATCCATCTTGTTTGTTGGAGTTGGCGTGGACCAGACTAGGGGTCGCTGGTCTGTACGGGGTGACCTTTAGCCTGGCCTGGCTCGCTTCCCCCTCTTCTCTCTCCTCTTCCTCCTCCTGAGCAGAGCCTTCTCCAGCCTGACTGTCGTAGAGCTTTCCTCTGACTTTGTGGGTAATCCGTCCCAGCGACAGACTTTGTGAATAGTTTGAAGATAAAGCAAATGTTCTCCCTCATTGTCTAATTTGCTGTTGTAGGTCATAAAGAGGCAGTGATAGAAGACCATTACATAACCAGTTCAAATCTCCTTGTGGGGGCTTACTGGAGGCTACAGTGACCTTCAATCCTGAAGGTATCAGAGGGCTTGGTTTGTGTATGTCTTTCCTGCCCATGACCACTCAATTGAATTCACCACAAGTGGACACCAGTCAAGGTCTTCAAACATCAGACACCTGAGCTAAATTTGAAGAATATGAATGCTTATGTCAATGTGGTTTTTCAGATTATCCTTTTTAATTCATTTGCAAAAACAATGTGCTGTGGTATTGAGAAAAGCAAAACGTCAGCTTCTTGCAAGGATCAGTAGCACGTTGCATTGTATTGAAACACCATTAAATATAACCATAACTAAAAAATATAAATCCCTAGGATATAAATCCCTTTTCTCCAAAAACAGAATCCAAATAGGTCAGACCCTGCGTCCACGATAACAGAATCCAGCCTCTTGTTTAAAGCATTTAAAAGAGAATTATTTATTTTGTTTGTCATGGAAGCTTTGGATATCTCTCAGGATTATAGACCCTGGTGCTGACAGCCGGGTTTCAAATGCCCCCCCCCCCCCCCCCCCCCCCCCCCCAAAAAAAATGCATCAAGAAAATCCGCCCCTGTCACAGAATTTAAATTCCCTCCAGCTGATCAGCTTCAGAGACACTTTCTTGATGACACTGCACAATCCCTTCCAGATTGGACACTTTCTTTTTCCCCAGTGATGAATGCCCTCTGATGGATTTCAGTGTCAGTGATTATAAATAATATGAATATCTGAATAATACCTCACAACATCTTCAGTGTTACATTTATTTTTGCTTTGTTAGCGTGACATCACCAGACATATTCACTTTTGTAAAATGTGTCAGGAATCGTGTGAGCTCTTTTTCTCTGTGGAAACTTAATTTAAACATTTCCTCAGTATAAATGGTCGAGGTGGGTTTTTGGGCAATAAAAGCTCTGATTGAAAAAAAGTGTTATGATATTTTGAGGCCTATTTTTCCTATTGTCAGAAAAAGAACAGCTAATTTCCTTCCACCACGGGCACTGTAGATAATTTAGAGTCGTCCTATTCAAAAGAGCCAAATTTTATTAATCCAACTATTGCACTGGTTCATCCTGTTTGAGAGATATTGTGCAAAAACTCCTGTGCTCTGTGGGAAATTGCAGACTTCTCCTTCTGGCTCCTCGTATTTCTTTTATACATATTTTCAAAATAAATTGCCTGAAAACAGAACATGGGGCCAAACTAAATCAGGCACAAACAGAAAAAATAGTGACTGCTGAGGGAAACAAACAAATCTTTATAAAGCAGGCAACTAAAAGACTGATAGCAGTGAATTGGAAGGATGAGATTGTGGCTGCAGCTTGAGGCTGTGGCTTGGCTATAGTTTGTCTGATGCCACACACGATCCATGCATTCCCTGTATCTATTCATCTATGGGTTAAATGCCTTAAAATCATATATAACATTATTCATCTTAAGTTCTACACCCACATCTCACAAGCCACACATACTCATATGTTTCCCTTTATTTATTAATCCAGTTTTAATTTGTGCTGTTGCATTCTTTTCTTCTTTTATACTCATCTGTATTTAGGTAAATTATACAGCCCTTTGTCTTTATTTGTTGGTCTATATAAAAAGAAGAGTCTCTGCAGTTTGCTCAGCTGGTGCACGGAGCCTTGCACATTATGCATCCGCCTCCCGAGGAAAGCCTCAGGAGGCGGAGAAGGAAGGAGCAGCACCACCGAGTGCTGCTGCCCCTGTCGCTGTCAGGCCTGCTGGCACAGACCTGCAGGTGTCTCTCTTTCTCTGCCCCCCCCCCCCCTCTCTCTCTCTCTCTCTCTGTTTGGTGCTTGAACTGGCTCTGAGGGAGATTTGGGGAAAGAATCAATATAACGGCTTTAGTGACTTTGCCTCGAACCATCGAGCCCAGTACGACCTCGCCAAGTTTAGAACGAGAGAAATGAAAGTCATGCAAGTGAAAAGCACCAATTCTTCAACTCCATCCATGTCGATGGTTCAGGCCCATTCATTTCATTCTAAACACAAAGTAACAGCAAGGTGTGGAGACTTGACACCCAGGCTGTTGTTGCTCTTTTCGTGGGATTTTGAGCTGTGACAAAGAGGTTGAGTTAGAAAAGGTTACACAAAGTTTATGATAAAGGTCAAGATAATATTTTCACATTCATACAGTGTTTTTCTTCCTGTTACAAAGTGCTTCACGAGGAGGAATTAACACCAGGAAGGGAGATAACACGAGAATGGAACATGAGCAGAGAAAATATAAAAAGATTTAATATGTAAAGTCTTATAAGTAGGATTAAACAATATCATGTAAATAAGCACACATGTCAACCATTTGTAAAAGCTTTAATAACAATAATGTGGGGGCTCTGATTGCAAAAGCTCAGTCCCCCTTTGTTCCAAAGTCGAGAGGGCACAGACCTGGTCCATAAATCTGAAAGATATTTGGGAACAAGGCTATTTTTAGGCCTTAAAAGTGAGCAATAAAGTTTGAGAATCAATATGGAATATCTCAGGGAGCCAGTGGAGGGAGGGAAGCCTCTTTGTCCCAGTGATAAACAGGACAGCAGCATTTTGTATTAGCTCAGAGACATTGGAGGGAGCTCTGTCATGTTTTGCAAATCAGTAACTGATAAGAATGACTTCCATTTTGGAGATTGCTTAGAGGTGGGAGGAGCAAGACTGTCTGAGCAATGTTCTTCTAAACTGAGGAAGTCTCCCTGACGTTGATGATGACAGATCAGGAAGATTCAAATCAACAATCTAATCACCAGCTAATCCTATGAGTTCAAGTCCTTGTTGTTCTATAGGATACATAGTTTCCCACTGATTCTCCGGCCCTATAAGAACTCAGAGTTTAAACATAAGTAATAAAACATTCATTATGATATAGTGGCTTTAAGAAAATGTTATATTGTCCACTTGAAGTAGTATTTCAGACAGGAAATTACCAATTGTTATAATTAGTGGGTGGAGTTTGTTTAGATCATCAGATTGTTGTCAAGGGACGAGTCAGTTGCAGTGAAGTGATTCTATTTGTGTGTCTGTGTGGAAATGTGAAGAAAAGTGAACACAAAACAGATAAATAATATATAAATAATGATTTCAGGATATGTTGCATGTTATGTCTACACATTTTAAGCGTTCTGCATATTATGTTCTGTTCTTTTCGTTAATAAAGTTCTTTCCCTGATAGCTAACCTTCATTTTGTGTCTAACAGTGTGATCCTCTACACAAACCCCTGAGCCAGCTAAATACCCACATATTGCTTATTCTGTATGTACATTTATAATCCAGTTTATTTAGATTGGTAAACGGTGGTTGCGCTTGTGGCCACATGTTTATACTGATGAAGAGAAAACCTTTACTGCATTCGATTTCCCCACTGTTCTTTTTGTGTGGAAGCTTCTGTTTTTCACAGAACAAAACAGCTCCCTGCTTTACAGACACTGTCTCCTCCAACGCCTGCTGATTCTAACTGGGAGCCGAACCCGTCTCCTTTTAGAGATTCGCCCCATCTCCACCCTGATCATTAATTCTTATAAAGACTCAGATATGTGACTGTATCTTTTTATCCATTTGCGCTGAAACTCCTGCTTTGTGCCTCAGCGGCTTGTTTGAGACCTATTTCATACCATTATTTCCAATCCCATTTTCAGTCCATAACACGGGCGCTCCTTGGAAAACACCCATCGCCCGCAGACCAAGTTCATCCCCTTCCATCTGCTGATATGAGGCTGCACATTAAGACACATCTACAAATCCATCATTGTTGCAGCTCATCAGCGCAGCCTCCATCGATAATGTAAATAAAAAAAGGGTCCACAAACGGAGAGTTACCATGCTCTTCCTCACGATGCTCCCCAAGCAGAGACGATAAGGGCATCATTGTCTCTTTCTGGAATTAAACCCAGAAAATGAGGCAGATAATTGGCAATATCCACGTTGTCAGCCACCGCAAGTTCAGTGGCACAACAGTTTGAGATTCCCTTCCTCTAACTAGTCTGCACACAGGTTCTATTTCTGCCTCTTCACTTCTGTCCCTTTGTAGAGGGATCCTGCTTTTATTTACTTTGTTCCTATATTGCTTGGATGCTTAAGCTTAAGTGCTTCCTTTGGAGAGACACTTCCTCCATTATTATATAGTGGAAAGAGAATTGAAATAGATAAGCACAAGAAAAACGGACATATGAGAAATGGAAATATAACGTAAAAACCCCTCTGAATGTATTAACACGGGCAAAATGTATTTGAAGAAAACATTAACACATGTACAGAGTATTTTGGTTCCAAGGTGTATATATCGAGTCAACCTTTCATTTTATGCGCCGGCTTATTGGAGAATTCAGCCGCCCTGTGATCTGCTGCAGCAGTAATTGGATTCGAAATCCATGCAGCAGCTTTGTGAGGCAGGTTTTGTTTCAAAAGTCGAGCATTAGATCCTGTGTATCCAATCTGAGCAGCAGATGAGAGCCCTGGTGTCACGTGGAGGAGCCATTAGGGAGCTGCCTTCACCCGCTTTGTATTGGCAGAAAGAGAAAATTCACCATGACTGCATGCAGTGTCACGCCTAACTCACATCAGTCCTCCTCCCTCACTCGGTGTGCAGGGTGCTGGTAGAGAGGGGGGGAGGGGGGGACAGAAGCAAGCTCCCAATGAGGTCATTTTTTTCAATATGTCTCTAGATGTAAAATGAGCCCCTGCAAGAAATGTAAGTGCACCATTACCGGGATTTATATCACGCTCTCTTGCAAAGACGCCGCTGCTTCACCTTGAGTTTGAAATTTGCTGACCCGGGATATTGAAACCAGATCTGGTGATATCTCTCAAAAAGAGCAGAACAAGTGCCGAGCCCGGTGGTGAGATCCTAAAAGCTTCACGAGGTGAAAGGAACGTCCGCTTGTGAATCATTGAAGGATGTAGAGTTATAGAGCGGGAGCAGAATGAAACACTGAGGAGATCTGGTGGAAGAGAAGACGCCAGAATCCGGCAGCATCTGGACACAACTCATCCTCAGACTCGGCATTTGGGTCACAATCAATCCCACCGACGTGTAGCTTTGTGACATAACGCCTTCATGTCTCATCATCATTACTGGGCTGTTTTCACTTCTGTTTGTGTGACTGACTCTAACCGAAATTGTCTTTTTTTTTTTACCCTTTCCATCAAAAAGACAGAATCGGACAAAAAAGAGGAAGCGAGGGCGCGAGGGCGTCTGCACGAGTCCCGGAAATTAACTGACAGAAGCATAAAATTGGTGACTGGCCTCCGGAAGGAGAAAAGGACTCATTTTCTGATCCATCTCACATCTAAACATGGAGGAGCTGTTTTAAGTCCCTGTGCAGCACTGGGAGCAGCTGCCTGATGATCACAGGAATAACCCGTCCATTGCAATTTTAAAAACCCGGTTGAAAACTTGATTCATTCTGTTTTCATTTTAGCATTTTGCCGTTTTCCCCCTTTAAATTTATTTGTAGATATTGACTATTCCTTTTATTTCTCTTAATGTTTTTACCTCTTTTGTTATACTGTCAATATGATTGTGTTATAATGTAAGTTTATATAAAAAATTTCTCAAAATGTTGTATTTTCGGGAGTTTTCTTTATGTCCCTGTATATATACCTTGAAGTAACCTCTGTGTATGGAAGGTGCTTTATAAACTACATTGCCTTGCCTTGAACAAATCATTATGTGGAATGTTGATGCTTTTCAATAGCTGCTTACCTAAGTCACTCATTGTGGCCATGGTAGGCTAAGTGTTCTGGTGGATGTTCATATTGTAACTGAAACTACACAAGATGAAGTGAGGTTGCTTTTGCAGTTGAATACAAATACTTTTCTTTTATATACTCACTGAATTGAAGTGATTCAGAGTTCCAAGTGTCCCTGGATCCTAACAACAGCATTACAGAGGACATGACTCATTTCCACCACTTAGTTTTCATTTCAGATCATCGTCAGCAGGAACCAATATGAAAGGAGAGCGCCGGTGTATTCTCCGGAGGTCGGTCTGAGGTTTGAATGCACAGTCAATATTACAAACCATTATTATAGTGTGTAAATAGGCCCCATCTCTCTCTCTCTCTCTCTCTCTCTATCTCTCTCTCTCTTTGTCCCTGTTCACTCAGAGAACAAGTGATTGCTGTGGCCTCGTGGGAATCCTCAATATGAATGCTTGTGTTCATAATGTGATAGTTATGCTAAACATTTCTGAGCTCAGGAAGCAGAAGGGAACTCACACAGTGAACTTCTCAGCCACTGTGATTGTCTCTCAGCATCTTTGTTGAATGTGCTGCTGCTGAAGTCCTTTGGTTGTTTTCACACTGAGGACAAAATATATTTTCAAACCTTCATACCTGAGAAGTGATGTCACTGTCTAATTGGCCTAAGCAGCCATTGCTGTATGGAGTCATATGTTTCTGATAGCCTGTTCTGCACCTGCCTGTTTGGACTGGGCTGCTCTCTTGGCTTGAGTTAATGCTCCAGAGCTACTTCAGAATAATTCCTTGTCATCAGAGACAATGCTGCATAGACAATAGATGCACTGTTTGAATGTAAAAACTCTATTGTAAAACACTTTGTAAAAAAAATACTGTTTAGCGTTAGTGAGTCCTCCTGAAACAGTTCTACAATATACTCTCAGTTTTTGTGTTCTTTGTGTGCAGACCTTTTTTTATAAACAAAACAATCTATAATGCAAATCAAGTTTGGTTCATCCTACCTGGTTTATCTGCAATGAAGATTTTATAATCAAATACCAGTCGGCTATATCAGGAGATCTGTTCAGAAAGTGACTCTTCAGACCCGAGTTCACGAGATTTTAAAAACTACAAACATCGTGCTTTTACTTTGACACTCAGGAGGTGAGTCTATGAATGTTGTCCTGACAGAGAACTGCTCAATTTGCCTGATCACCGGTTTATTCAGTTTCTATTATTATTGAAAGAGCCGCGTGTCTGAATCAAACTGGATTTTACATTCCAGATACCAAGTGTGAAACCGATTAGCCGAATGATTTCCACATCCAGACGTTTGTGGACTTACACACTGGCTAATATTCAAAAAATGAACCTTTACTCTTATTGACTCCTAACGATCTCACAGATAATTACTTAATTGCTCTCACTGTACGATCTCATGTTTTATTTAGAGACAGAAACAACCAGCCAATTAAAACGCAGTCAAACACACAAAAAGGAGCCTTTTTGGAACTGGGCATGAAAGCTTTGAGTGTGAATTCAGCCTCAGGCAAGTCGGCCCCAGTGGGCAGATACAACTACATCAAATCTCCATTACTGAGCTGAGCCGTCTGTGTGTTTCAGACATTATTACCCTCATTACCGTGATCCTCGGCAGAACACAAAGGAGAACGGACTGGACCTGAGGTAATAGCCACAGACTATTACCTCGTGAGACGTGGGAAACTCGCCCTGCACCCGAAAAGGGAGAGAGTCTGTAGACTTCAATTTGAAATCACGAGCAGCGATGGCCCACTCCAGTCTCCTGTAGTTAAACCTCACCTGGTTAGCTTTTGTTTCAGAGGATATCAGGCAGGCAGACAAGTTGTGCTTATCTCTCTATTGCACCCACTGTCCCTTGTGTCACTCTAAAGAAAAGACGTGCTCGTGTTTTCCTGCTTTCTTTCATATGGACGTGTTCAGTTTCTCTTTAGACGGCAGATTACATCATTCTCATAGAGGTCATTATGTTTTACATATTTCACAAACCCCATCAATCAAATAACAAGGGACTGAGGCAGAACCCCCTTTAATCTTATGTGACCCTGTTTAAAAACTTTGCCAATTAGTGCTCTTGTTCTAAGAAGCCTGTGGGGGCTGATAACTCCCACAGCAAACTTACACCAGTCTGCATCAGCCAGCAGGACCATCATGGGGATAAAACCATTGAGTGTAATAAGTAAATCTCACATCATGTCAGACATCACAGCAGAGATTGAAAACAGATTAACTTCCTCACGCATGCGAAACAGAAAATACAGAGAAATCAATGTGAAAACACAAATTCAGTAATATAAGAATGAATAAGCAAGTCCCAGTACAATGATATCAACTAGTAAAAGTATGTAAGCTTTGATTTTAAGCGGGCTACTGACTCCGCCTGCAGCCTTTCCTCAGGCACATGGGCACATATGTTCACTGGCTTTGAGACTTAATGTTTATTCCTTCACATAAAAAATGTAAAACACGCGTTGTGTCCTTTTTAATTATTGCATAAATCCCTTATAGTGTTTCATCTTTTCACGTCTAATCTATTCTCCTTCACCACAGAGAGAATTCCATAGAACATATCCCAGATATCATAAATAGTTGAGCGCCAAACAAAGCCGTCGCTGAACACAGTGCACATCTCCAAATTCCTCTCTCTCTCTCTCTCTCTCTCTCTCTCTTTCTCTCTCTCTTATCGCATTATGATAACAGGATGTTCTTCCAATTGTGTGCAGTAGATTTCAGCCGTTTGGCGAGGGCGCCTGCTGAATCAGGTGTTCTGGCGAGCGATGCTCCTCGGCTCAAAGCAGGCGAGTTGCCTTTGGAGGAGGAGCTGGATTAGAGCCGTGGATTAGAGGAGGCTCACTGTCATCTCTGCTTCAGTGCCTGTCCCGGGTTCTGTTCTCGATCCTGACGGCAGCAGATTGGAGTCCTCGCACGTTCTATTGTGGGACTCGACCAATCCGGCTGCGTCGGGAAACCTGAAAAAAGAGAGAATAATGTTTTGAGAAAACCTTTGTCTTTGTGCAGAAACTATTCTTTGGAGAAATATGGTGTAAAAATAAACGAAAAGCAGAAGGGTGGAGATGTGCTCATAACTGAAAAACCTGCAGCATCAAGTGAAAACATTCAAATCCCTGTCGTGAAACAGTTTTTCTCCAGTGTCTTCTACATCAGCCCTGACCTTGAGGTTCCTTCTCTTGACCTTTCAATGTCTGACATGCATTTGCTGAATTCAACATTAATAATTATTCACATTGACTAAGCTTATCTCCTCCTGGCTTTAGCTCCATACTTGCTGCATTCTTAAGATCGAGGGAAACATGAAAACAAGCTCAATCACCTCCTGTTCTCACCTCCTCCGTGTTAGTGGGTGGGACATCGGCCAAACTATAAAAATTCATCTATACGTCAAAGAAATGTTTCTCAAATAACATTTTAGCAAGGCCTTGTTCTTATCACACTAATATACAGTAAGTGTTTATTATTCAATTTAGTTTAATTTACTATGTGATGCTTATAACAGGGTGTTACATCATGATTAACAGTTGAGACTGACTTGTGATTGGTCGAGCACGAGGCTCCATCCTCCAATAGCTGCTGCCTACTCTGGACAACTGGATTTCATCAGTGTCACCAACTGGAAAACCAAAGGTCAGACATGCTTTTACTTCTCTGGTCTTGAAGAGTGTAATGTACTGAACAGTGGCAACAGTCAAAGCTGCTCTGATGTAAGAGATATGAAAGCATAACTCCAACTGGTACTGGCCTGTTACTTTCTATATTGATTTCATTCTGATTTCAAACATTTTATTGAGAAGTTGGATGTTCACTTAGGTCTGTGAATGGAGTTATTTAGATCTTGGTTGGTGACTAACGGCCACCTGTTGGAAATTTGCTGTTAGAAATGAATATGTGAATTTCCAAAGTTGATTTATATCTCAGTCTTGGGTCAGATGCTTGTCACAGCCTGGCCCTTTAACTCAGCAGTGAACTATGTTATGTCCTTTTATTCTCAGTGAGTTGGTGAAACTCATGGTTCATGGCTGCAGGATAAGAACTGCTGTGGCCGCTCTCAGAGGTTTCAAAATAAAAAACGCTGCTCCGGGCCTTTCAGAGGTTCAAGGTAACTTTGAGCACGACAGAGCAGACTCTTAAGAAAGTGAGCAGAACCATTGCGGCCGTGTTCATTTTGGTTTTGTATTATGGAGTTTAATGGATTTAATGTCTTGTAAACACGAGTCTAGACGGCTGCGTGTCAGGGGCCTGTGGCAGCATTTGCCTTTTCTTGTTGTAATATGAAAAACATATAGGATGAAAAAGCTGATCCTTCTCTACCTCTCTCTCTTCTGCTATGTAATGGTCCTTCACTGTGTTATACAGATCGTTTCAGAGGATGAAGAACTCCAGTGTGATGCCCCTGGAGGCCATCATGGTTCATTGCCTCACGACAAGCTCGGAGATACCAGGGCTCTGCTCAGTCGTTCAGTGTCCATCTTTAAGATCACTCGTTATGTAAAGAGATATTTTAACTTTGACATCTCCGGTGAACTGAATCATCTGAACCGTAGTGTATGAACGTGTTTCTGCTCGGCTTGATTCCAGTAACGAGGTTAATGTGGAGTCCAGAGGTTGATTTACAGTCTCACATCCACTGGTCAGACCTCTGCTTTGTTTCAGCTCAGCTGCTGCAGCTCGTTGTTGATGTGACAAGGACGAAGCCGATGCTTTGAAATCAAATGACTGCATCCAAGCAGAGATACATTATTCAGGAGCGTCAACGCTGATTCATTATCCAGCTCTGCAACAACAGGATGTAGAGAAACAGAGGATCAAAGGCCACAGAGAGATGACTTTTCATCTGGGTACCGGTGAGTGGCTGCTACACACTCAGGGTGTGTGTGTGTGTGTGTGTATGTCTGTGTGTGTGTGCTCACTACAGGCTCCTGCATGGTTTATTTCTGCCCTGGAAGGTCCTGAATAAAAAATGAGAGTATGGAGTTTACAGGCAACCACAGAATCAAAGATTTAAGATGCAACATTCAGCAGCTCAGTTCATCACTGAGGAGACGTTAATATACGACACGTGTGAGTGGTTGTCCATCATCCATCATCCTTCATCCATCATCCATCATCCATCATCCATCCAACCATATAGATGTACTGCTTATTCTGTGAGGGCAGGGGCAGGTCACCAGTCCATCACATTCAAACTCCATGTGGGGACATGGACAGTCCCTGGCTCTTTTGAAAGGCCACAGTGCTGCCCGCTGCACCACCGTGCCACAGTGTGTGTCTGTAGACAGTGTGTGAAGGACTTCTCTTGAAGCTTTCACTGAGGTGAGTCTTCTAGAGGGAACTTACACAGTGTCAGCAGTTCATGATACTGTGGAGACGTTTGTATAGAAATGATACACAATCTGACGACCGGTCTAAAATAATGTCGTCTATAGATTTTCATTATTAAATACAATATCAGCAATGTTCCTTTTTGTCTCAGGCAGCTTAAGACATAGTGTAGGACTGAGCGCAGCAGGCAGGCTGCCCAGCACCACTGTTACCCTGTGGGGAACAAGAGACAGTAAACTAACTCAGTGCCGACGTGTCACTGGCGACCCGTTTACTGCTGTTTAGGAGTGAGCAGCACACCAGCACCTCACCACAGCTAAGTGACAGTCACAGATTAGTTCACATCCTCTTCACTGTGCTGCAGCTGAACAGATACTTAGCCGACTCACCTGCACACTGACATCAGCCTCGACTTCTCTTCCCAAATGAGGATCTGTTTCCCCACTTCTCCAACGAGCTGAGGTGCAGGAGGACAAGATCGATTTATGGTTAGATAACGAGGAGACTCTAACAGGAGGGTTGTACAGAATCTGTGTCTCTTGTGGTTCTGTAGCAGATCTCTGTCTGGGACCAGTGGGACCAGTGGGACCAGCCTCTGCCCATGAGGGAGCACCAGGGTTAACACTCTCTGCATGTTTTGAGTGGCTGTAAACAAATTAGGTCTCCAACAGTAAGGTAACAGGAAGTCCAGCCATCCAGGTAAATGGGGCAAAGTCTATAAAAGCTTGACTTTCGAAGTAAAACTGTGGAACATTATGACATCTTCTTCCTGAGAGTCTTCTGTTTGGAGTTTGACTGATTGATTAAATAGATTTTAGTCTCTTTAATTTACTATTCACTTTATAAACATAAATATGATGCATTATTGTGAATTTGCTCTCATTCATCAGTCACACAGGGTCAAAGCTTTCAAGGACAACTTGTGTTTCAGTGTCTTGCCCATGGGCACGTTGGCCCGAGGACTGGGGGGTGACTGGGTTCTAGCTGTCAACCCTGATCAGTGGACCATCTACTGAGCCACAGACGTATGTACTCACACATTTTATCTGAGTTAAAGTACACATAAATAGTAGGATTTACCCAAAGTGCTGGATTAATTTTATATTTAAGTAAAAGTGAGTTCTTGCTTCTCAATAAAATGAATGTATTAAAGGTATAAAAATACTGTAGCCTTTTCCCTAATGGAACAGTCTACTCCAAATCAATGTCAGTTGTTAATTCACTGGTGATGCTGGGGCTGCAGGAGGTGAGTATCAAGTACAGATATTTGCTGATATATGTAGTGAAGTAAAAGTGAGAGGTACCTGAAAATAATCGTCTTCATTTTTCATGTATCTGAACTTTACAGTAATGTACTGCAGTGATGAAGTGAATCTACTTTTAAACATCCTGTGTATGATATTTAAAAGGTCACTCCTCTGGATGAACTCAAACGGATTTATCACCGGACTCTGCAGCTCCTCTCGGTTTCATATGGAGACATTATGGGATGTGTTCGCTCACTGTTTAGGTTCTTTGGTCCATTACTGGTTTCTTCAGTCTCAGGGATAAAGCCTGCAGCCAGAAACGCTCGGATGAACCCAGTGAACAGCAGCCGGTAAACACCAGCCTGTCGATAAACACAGTAAGTGACCAATCAGCGAACACAGTGGAGTGTTGTACATTTCTATTGATCCTATACCAGTGAAAAATAAAACTTCTACTTGATTAAGCAGCTAAAGAGCGAGAGCCAGTTTTCTCTTTGGACAGTATATGCAGTTTAGACATCTTCTCATCAACAGAGCTAAAGAAAGGTGAATGCTAATACTGGAGGTACATTTTGATATATTTCATGAATATTTTATATTGTTGTCCTGTTCTCTCCAGCCTAACATAGGTATTATTTAACCTGTTAAAAAGTAATAACGTTATTGTGTTAAAAATTCACACAACACTGGCAGTCCTGCAGCAGTGACAGGCAGACACACACACCCTGACAACGCCCCAGAGATTCAATTCCTCATTTACACTCTGAGCTGAGAGGACATAACACCGGCCGTGTTCAATGTCGTGACAGTAGGTTGCAGTCACATAACAGGATGTGTTACGATAATAAAAATATGATTGTGTTCCTTTGGATTAGACATGCAACTTGTGTGTGTGTGTGCGTGCGTGCGTGCATGTGCATTTGTGTTACCACCGTCAGACCTTTCTCAGTATAAACACTATGTCAGGTCTGGTATACCTCATGGGGACCAAAGCTCAAACATCATTTCAGAGGTCCTGTAAAGTTTGTGATGAGATGTGTGGTTTAGTTAAAGTCGGAGTTGGGCAATAATTAAGATGGAGGATAAGGTTTTGTCGAAGTCTAATGGAAGTAAATGCAAAGTGTGTGTGTGTGTGTGATTGTAAATGCTGAATTTACTCATGCACATAATGGTGTCAATTTGCTTCAGGCACATTTATTAATTAACTTGTTTTCTGAGTGGGTTAGACGGTGTCAGATGGTGTGACACAGGTATAAGTGTATGTGTGTTTGTGCTGGTGGTGTGTACATGTTTACACTGTAAATGAATGTGTGTGTGTGTGTGTGTGTGTGTGTGAGTGGACGGGAGGCTGACAGGAGCTCTAATTCTCTCTTACTCATGGGCAATGACCAAATGTGTTCACCACTCCAGATTGCGCCCACAAGCGCAGAACAGGCGGAGCTGGAAATCCCATTAAAAGTGGGTCAGCTGATAAGAGAGGAGAACACATGGCGCTCCGAGTGATTCCTAATTTCACACCTCAACATTTCTCCGTGTTGGTTGCGAGCATGGCGGTGCAGTGGTGGAGAGTCAGGAGGACACACACACACAACGCAACACAATCCTACATAGTTAAAAAGCAAAGTGCATGTGTTGAAACTCAAAAACACAATCCACTAAAATGAAATGCTGCAAATATTCCACCTCCTATTCTCCCAGTGATGTTTCAGGCAAAGTGGGAGCTGATTGTTTTGTTCCTCAGTTGTTCTCAACAAACTTCCCAGACTGAACTTTCCACAAATAGCTTCCTGGCGAGCTGATGGCGCCTTTTGGCTCCGGCTCCTGTGGACAAGCTGCAAGTTGGATAATCTATGCTTGGAATTAATTATTTTGTGTTCTTGCTTCCTTGTCACAGTTTATCGATCCAGCAGCTGGAAATTCAACGTGTGTGTTTTCCACATTCTGTTTACTCCTGTTTATGGAAATTTATAGATTCAAAATCGATCACAACTGCAGTAACAGCATGTGGCAGGTAAACAATATGAAGTAGATGTGCAGCGTTGTGACCGTTGAGAAAGAAAAGAGAACCAGGTCATAAAATATCTCTTTTGTGTTTAAATATTGCTAAATTAAGTGATGGGATTGAAAATGTTCTGAGGGTTGGAGGTCTGTCATGTTGAAATATGTGTTTCATCACAACCAGGGACGGTTAAGACTAAATTTCAACGTAGCAGTTTCATCATAGAAATGGTGCAACAGTCTGGAAAACCATCTTTCACAAGGCTTAAAGGGATAGTTCACAGAAAAATGAAAATTCACTCATTATCTATTCTGGACTATGTCGATGGAGATGTGGGTTTCAGGGTTAAACAGCGTAGCAGCCAAATACATTACAATTGGAGTAGATGGTGAACACTTCTTCAAACTAAAGAAATTCATATTTGACTGGAAACGACATAATTTACACCAAGTTCTTAACCTAAATATCATCTGTTGTCATCCTCCTAGCTACTGCTGCAGAAATTGCATCTATCCCGAGTTTTCAGTTTGGTTTGAACTATCCCTTTAAACAACATCTGAGATGACAAACTTCAGGACAACAACCTCTAGTAAGAGTCACACAAAGTAAACAAAGCAGCAGAAAAGAGAAGTCAAGGATCTATCGTGGGAAAAAGAACACGCCCCTCTCGTCGGTTACGTAACTTTCCTCGAGACGGTTCAGGGGGAGATGATGAACTGTGCTAAAACAAAAAAACACACAATATCTTTTCAGACTTCAATCAGGAGGCAGTAGCTGGGGGGGGGGGGGGGGCACTCTGTACTGATAAGGATGTCATGGGGAGAGCCGCCTTTAAAGGGTGAATTATGGCTCATCTGTCAGCAGTGAAATTGTTTCCCAGCACATTATCTGGAGCCGCTCTCTGGACCCTGGCGGTCCAGGGAACCACAGCTGGTGGAGCCGGTGCTCGCCGCCGCCGGCCGGCAGGAACTCATCACTCAGCTCAGACATAGATTTCCCTCCTGCCTTCAAAGACGCGAGAGAGAAAAATCAAAACAAAAACAGAAAACACCGCCAGTCTTAATACGCTGCACGATCAGGCTGCTCCTGTTTGCTTTGAGCTAATGTTTCTTCACCTCGATTGTAAAAGAGTGCAATCGAGTCCTGTTAATAAAAAGCTGGTAGCTCGTAGTGTAGATAAAGAACCGACATAGAGCCAGCTGTCAGAATGTATCCCAGTTTAATCAATCAGAACCTGACCTGAATTCTAAAGGAGCCGTACAGTGACTCCTGGAGGAGCTGTAATATTTGAGTGTGGTCTCTCACCAGGAGAGAGGCAGCGTGGTCTCACATTAGTGAACATTAACACCATCAGCAGCACGATTCTACAGCAGAGCGCCAGCAGATTGGCTCATTAAGAGTAATCACACCGTCTATAAGATTTCATCGGAAAAGAAATTTGCACTTCGACCGTTAAGACTCCCTCTGGGAGGAAGGTGCATTAGAGACACAGAGAGGATTTCAACAGGAAAAGGATCTGTTGCTTATAGACAAAGTGAGTTTTACTGCATTATACTTCTCAGCCACACATTATTGACTGTAATAGTATATATTAGTCTATATATTGTAAAGCTGCCTGTTTGGAATGTGATGTTCTCTTGTTCTTTGTCTATTTTTGCATAAATTGCATTTTGGCTGTGTTTGAGTTGTTAAGCATTTAAAACAATATTCTGGCCCGAAGTTCACAATAAAATTTTAAAATAAAAATTATTGCTCAACTGTCCACTGAATTGATGGTAAGTATTTGATTTTTGAAAAGACTAATGACAGAATAGTGGCCAATCAGATTTCAGCTGAAGGCCAGTGCCCCCCTGGCCCCACCCCTGGATCCACTCCTGTCCTGCCCCTCACCCAGTGTGTAAGGGTTTCAATTCAGTGAGCATGTATAACACATGTGTAGTTTAGCATAATTGTCTGGTTGTGTAATAATGAATGACTCACATGTATAATCACATGTAATTAGCACACGTACCACTCTGAGAACTGAGAAGAAGAGCACAGTGGATAATGTCTTTTATTTCTGTGGTTGAAATATACTGTTAAATGTTTTGTGAAGGACAAAAGAAACCAACTGCTGTGTAGGCTACACAAAGTACTGGACAGTTTATAGCTCTGTTATCGTGACAGCCTCCTGACAGCTCATCAGACTGGTGGAGGACCAGTGTTGGAATCCCTCGCAGCAATATCACCCTGGCTAGCAGAGACTCCTCTTTGGGGAAATGAAATGACAATCCAGCGGGTGAGGAATGTGTCTGCAGATATTTTTCGAAATATATCCTCACTCAGGCTCTTTCCCCCCCACTAGCCCCCCCCCCCCCCCCCCCCCCGATGGCTACTCTCGCTCTAAATGCCAAAAAATGAAAACACAAAAATGGTGAACAAACAAACTCACAGAAGAAGGCCTGGGATTCGTCCTGGTGGGTTTGGCCCTGTGCTTACCCCGAGTCCGAATGCATTTAGATGTTCTTTCATCAGGGGGTAAGGCTGAGATGAGAAGCAGTGGTCGATGTCTGGCCCAGTGTGGTAAAGTGCTAAGTGGAGCCTCTGCGGCGGCTATGGAGGTATATCACCACGGCTATCTAATTTCCCGGCTCCACTTCGGGGACCAACAAGGGCAATTTTCTGCTCTATCAACACTTCCTTTGCTTTTCAATGTGCTGAGACCACATCCTCTGGCCCAGGTGTCACAGAGCGTGTGAGCTGCAGCGACACGCAGACAGAGGGCCTTTGAAAGACGGAGAGAGGCCGAGGACGACAAGAGAGAAATAAAACAATCGTGCAGAACAACCGAGAGCGTTTAATGAATCTTGGCAGCCCACCAGGCAAGCATGTCCCCAGTGGAGCAGGCCCCCTAAACAAACAGAAGAGTTGTGATTTGTTCATTTCCTCCTCTGTAAAGCCAAATGGCCCCGGTGAAGGGCCCGGGCTTTGAGGCCAACATGTGAATGGAGCATTGAGGGGCTCCGGCATGGAGCAGCAATCAGCCCCTCTCCACGCCTCAAGTGAAAAGCACAGTGCTTATTATCAGTGTTCATGGCCGGAAATGATCCACAGGGCAGGCATTCTGAGCCGGGGCCGCGGTGGGAAGCGTCTCATTAGGAGGCCGACGTGGAGGAGGGTTTCATCTCGTGGCCTCGCAGGGCGTGATGACTGTGATTCACGATGCACTCGAGATAATCCTTTTATTATCACACCGCTCGATTAAATCTCAGTTCAGCTCCATCAAACAAGATCTCCACATTCATTATGAATTCTTCCTGCGCAGCTTAAGTCGGACAATCTGTGTAAGTACTAATGTAAGTCTGGTGGCAGCTGCTTATATTTTTCAGTTTAGTTTAAATAAGTATCACCCGTTCTAAATCCTGATACACTTTGTTCCTCAGTGTCACACACATCAATCACCCTTACTGTTACAGTGTCACATGGTCTATATTTTCTCCTGTTTTAAGAACATTTGCTAAAAAACTACGACGGAGGCTTCACGCATTTGAAATATTCAAAATTTGGACTAGAGCAAAACATGTGCATGTTGCAATGTAATAAAAGCCAATCAACATTTAGAATGAATCTCACTGGAGAGAACTCGTGGCACCAACTGGGATAAGAGGTCATCAAACTGGCCACTGGTCAGTTTGATGACCTCTTATCCAGTTGTCGTCTCCTCAATTCCAGAAGAGAACAGTTGAATATTTGCAGATTGTGTTTACTCGCATCTCACACACTTCCTCACACCTGTTGCACAGCATAGAAATCAGCTTTGTGTTTGGTGGGAATGCAGTAACAGAGAGTTTTATGCGTTGTTTTGATTGATATTGATATTGTTATTTAATGGTAAATGTCAAATATGCACATTGATGGTTGAATTTATTCGATTTGATAAATCTAATACTTTGTGCAGGTTTTAAAGGAAAACAATAATCTACCTGTTTCCTCCAACTAATTAGCTAATACCTGTCAGAACAGCTCCTTCTAAAGCCATGGGGAATAGTTCAGTATAAACTACACTACCAGTTCAATGAACCTGACATCATTCTTAATAAATATATATATATACTGCCAGAAACACAGGCTCCCAGCAGCCCACATGCAGAGCCGACTGACACCTCCCCACTGTGCCAGAGCATCTGTTAAGATCTCCATGCCAAGTGCTGTTCACTTCCTCTCCCCCCTGCATCTCTATCTCGCCCTGGGCAGAAGGTCTGCTGGCGTGCGGCACTACACACAGAGAGAGGGAGTGCTGCGACATCTTCCATTGTTTATCTCTTTGACAAGGATGCATTATGTCCGGAGCTGAAGTGTGGGCATGGAAAGCCTCCCCGTGAATCCTCCGGGGGGCAGACCTCTGGTTCCAGACTCTTTCTTTTGAGGGAATGAAGTCGACTTTGTTGTTGCAGACAAGCTTGAGACAGCAAAGATGAGGATTAATGATGAATCAATGGAACAAGTCACACAGACAATAAATGTGTTCCCTGAGGACCTGAGGTTCTACTGCGTGGGCTGTCACTCTGTGGTGTTGGTGCACAGGGCAGTCTGCTGCCATTCACTATCACAACACAAATAAGTGTGTTTGTATGTTTTAATGGATACATCTTGGGAGTGTGGCTTGGATTATGTGTTAATGTACAGATAAGCTAAATGAAACTGAGTGTGTGGTCCTCCTAAACACATCTATATTTAATAATTAAACTATGAGACTCTGGATGCTACACAATTCCTCTTATCATTTCAACACACACACACACACACACACACACACACACACACACACACACACACAGACATACTGCAGATTGCAGATGCAGAACAAAATCCAGCAGGAGTAGAATTGAAAACCTGGCAGGAGGTGAAAGTGTAGGAAACAGACAAAGTGGTTGCAAAGAAAAGCAGATTTAAACTCGTGAGAGTCGTCGGACCGACTTTTCAAACTAAAATTTAAATATGGGGGTTATCATGCAAAAGAAATTAGCTAGCATGCTACATTTGTAGGTCTCTCTCCAAGCTTGCCGGGGATTCGGGGTGATTCTCATAACCTTCTCATAAAGTGTGGTCTGCAAAACTCCTTTCATCCCACAGAGTATCAGGTCAGCCTTCCCCTACATGTGAACATGTCAAACTGAGGGGAGGGGCTAATGGGTGAAATGGGATTGGGCCCAAACACACCTGCTGCAACTCATGCTAATTTGACCTTTTTGTGTGTACTGTAATTTAGCAAATAGAAGCATCCTGTCCTTCATCTTGACCTTAATCTGCTTTCATATCTGTCACTTCTGAAGGTCAAACTGTTGGGAAAGGAGGGAGGGGAGATCGAGAGAGAGAGAGAGAGAGAGAGAGTAAAGGGGGGGATGCTTGTTTCACCAATTAAGCCTCAAATCGTTCATCACGCCTCATGAATTTAAAGGAGCGAGACCCGAGGAAATGAATGAGTCTGATGATCAATCAAACGGGAGCAGTGAACTTTTACACAGAGGCTCCACAGCTTCAGTCTGGTGCCTCATGCACGAGGGGTTGATGGTTCAGATCCAGAGCTTCCAGGTGAGACGGAGCCAGAGGACGTCTGAGTTCAACTGAAAATGCATTCATTCAACTCTGTGTTCTACTTTTGATGTTTCTGAATGTTGCTGGGATGAGATATGTCCTCCAGGATGTGATCATCCTACCATATTTATCTGCAATGAATATTTAGTAGTTATTGTTTTTGATTAAATTAAATTGAATTCGCTTTATTAATTTGGTATGGGATTTACTTGACTGCTGTTATATTTCCGTACAGTACATGTTGGCTATTTCTGACTCTGTTAAACAATTAACACAATCTTCAGACACAAGTTCACAACTTTTCAAAACAAAATATCTGTATTACACTTAGTATGAGGCATTGCAGTAACAAAAATTATGTTGTGCTTTTACTTTGAAGACAAATGGGAAACAAACAGGAAGTGATTCTGTGAATTTAATTACCATGACGGCCATTGTGTGTCAGTCCATCAGTGTCTGATACTGTGAAATAAAAATAATATCAGATTGATCTAGAGTTGATTCTGACCAACAGACAGAGAGACAGACACATTTGGGCAGTTATACTAATAGAAGTGTATATAAGTAAGTAAAAGGCATGTCAGACTAGATTAGTAATACAAAGTAATCCAAGTAATTCCAAACACTCTAAAACACAATAAAACCCACTGCAGCAGTGCCTGAGGCTTGTAGGAGAGAGACGAGTGATTAACTCCTGGAGCGGTGGATGAACTCGTGAGCTTTTAAATCACGCTTGGTTAAAACCATCTGACGTGTGACGTGTGCACATCCTGCACCGCTCAACCAGTCGCACACTGAGTCGACAAATCTCTTCTGGGCGCAGAGTAAAAGTTTCCCAAGGTCGAAGCACTTGACAGGACGCACTGACGAGTGTGGAGGAGCCGGAGACAAGCAATTTGGACTCGAACTGACACCTATCACTTCTCTGCCGATTCTCTAAATTACCTTTGAGAAGGAAGCGGGACGGGAAGTGAGACGCGTCCTTGAGGAGACGGGGGACGGGAGCAGGAGAGGGTTTTCTAACACCGGGGTACATTGAGGCCTGACCTGGGGTTCAACAATCAGCCGACCCTGTAAAGCTCACTGTGGCATGGAAGCATGTGAAGTACATAAAGTCTATAATTGGAAATAAATGTAGCAGCAGGGCCTCGAGCGCTGAGGCTGGAAATCAAAGAGGCTTCTCCAGGGACACTGGCTGCTGTTAATTTATGTCCACATCTATTACCGGCTTACTCAATACAGAAGAATTAGTCTTATGGAGAGCAGAGGGATATATTAAAATCAAAGCTGACTGGTACTCCTCGTTGAATCATGAGGTCGCCACATGATGCCTGGACCAGCAGAAGAAACCACAGACTGGAGACCAGCGAGGGGAAGAAGATCTCATGGATCAGGGATGGTTGACGGCCACAGAAACTGATTTGACTCGTACATTCTGCTGATGTGGTTACTATAGATCAAGATCTGTCCCCAGGAGTCTGCAGCCCAGCTCCATATTTTCACTCTGCTTTAATCATGTTGTTATTGAGCGCACTGTTAAAGGGAAACTCAGCTTGAGAACACAACTCTGCTAAATGTGCTCCTGCATGTGAAAGAAGACCAAACTAAACATGTGACTTCATGTGTCCACGAGTTTTACACAACCTTGGTCATCCTTTGTAGAAAGAGACAACTTACTTAGATACAGTTAATGAAAACTTTCTTTAATAATAATAATAATAATAATCTAATATAATTAACTCTGAAAGGTTCAGTGAGGCTGTGCTTTTCATTTTGTTTTTGTTTGAGTTATCTCCTTTGTTTTTAAAATCTCATTCGTTCTGCTGCCCGGCTGCTGTTTGTCTGGTAAAATGACAATTGAGTCTGATTGGATTAGATATTTTGATTTTGATGTGAAAGTGGTTGTTGAAGCTCTAACAGACCTTGTTCAGAATGAGACATTATTTTCAGACTGGTAATATAATATTCCATTCATATTCATGTTCACATGATGCAGAGCATAGTCTCGTCATGACTCACGATGCTAACATATACCATTAAGTTGTTGTCTTTCTAATTTATCTTTTTTATTTTTCCATATTTGTTTATGACAGTTGCAGCTTTCAGACAAAAACAACAAGGAGAAAAACAAACTCAAATAGAAACTAAGAGGCAAATCTGTGTTTGACCTGATTGTTTACAGCAGCACACAACACTTCATTATCTCTATATTAACATGAGGATAAAACGGCATGGGGGCTCATTTCTGATATGATTTACAAGGTATATGAATATTATAAAGTATAAGTACCTACAGCAGTTAAAGGAGGATTTCACCTGTAACCAATCCTGTTATTAGCCTCATTTCATTCAAATTAAGCCTTTCAAGTTTTAATATGTCGACAGTTCAACCTGTATTTCATAACGTAGACAGATTATAATGAAAATAACAACAACAGCCAAGTTTTCAATATGTTTTTAGTGAAGCATTAGTTCAAATGTAAATGTGGTTTATAGACCAGAACAATATGTGGAGGCAGGCTGGCAGATCAGAAGCCTGTGGTTATTATCTCAGCAGCACGCTGACATTTGAATTTGCCTTCACTCGGTTTTCAATGATTTGCGAGGAAGAGGCAAGAAAAACACAAAAAATCAAAGAGTCGGGGCTCGGCTATGTCAGCAGCAATAACATTGATGTCCCTGCTGGAGCACTGGGGGGGGGGCTTCCTCGGCTCCCAGGTGCTCCTCATCATCCGTGGGCTCTCAGGGAGGATGGAGACAATCCTCCACACGGAGCACGTTGTGGTCTGTTCACTGTCGGCTGTTCAAACCCCTGGAAGCCACGCATCAGGTCAAAGCTGACTCTCAGTTATTTATTTTCCCATCAACACCTATTTAATTTGTTTGCATTCAACCTGGTGTGACGTGCCTGGAGAATAAAAACACAACGTCTGATTGTATAACTGTACAACAACAACAGGAAGAAGGAGGCCGGAGACAGTGAGCTGCTGTTCTCCTGCTCCCATTAACCAAATCACATCAAAGTTCAAGCTGCAAGATGCTGTTTCTTTTTTTAACATCACAGAACAAAAAACTGAAGAAACAAAGGAAACACTAATCAAAAGAGCCCCCCCCCCCCCCCTCTCCCTTCATGGAGCTGCTGCCATGACAATAAACATACAGAGAGAAGTAAGGAAAAGGTCTCACTTTTTTTTTTTAAAGTAAAAAAATCCCACAACAGTCAGAGGCAGTAGTGAGGGTAGCAGTGTTTAATGAGACGAGGACACACAACTAAAAACATGCTTATGATAGTTTACAAAATACATTCTGAGACCAATGAATGCATCTTCCTGTCACATGCATGTTGTGCAATTTCACAAATAAGTGCAGATATGTAACGTACATGTGAATTGGACATGTAATCTTCCAAAGAAGATTTGTATATTTGATGTTTATTGATATACTGTTATATCTGTATGAATTTTGAGAGTCAGAGGCTGAGTCTGCAATACCTCCCTGATCTATTGATTCTGTATTTTCCACTTCATTCTCTTTATTGTGACACTTGATCATCGTGAATGTCGTGCAGCTCCACATCTGTCAGTCATGATGCAGAAATAACAATCTGATATTTCAAAACTGTGGAGTGTCTGGTTTATAGAAACATCCTCTGCTATGTAACACAGATGAAAAAACATGCAGCGTTTCAGTGTGTTTGTGTAACACACTGAAACACACTGTGGCTTAGCTTGAACATTCACCCCCGACCTTGTAAACAGCAGCTTCACAAAAATAAATAAATGACTAATAAAGTAAATATTCACACAAGGTCCACTCGGCTTTCAACCACATCTCATGGCTCTGCTGGATCTGCACTGTTCTGTCTCTGTTGTCATCTTCACTGGCAGGTTCTGATCCACTTAGAGAAACAAAGCACAGGGTTACATAACATCTTAAAAGCTCTGTAATTAATTAATTTCAATGCTGTAAAATATCTTTACCCCAAGTGGACGAGTGCTGTAGAACTCTATCACTGTCTGCAGCTATAACCACAAGTCATCTAACACTATCTCCCTGTTATTCAGGGTCTTTTATATCAAAGCTTTAAGTTTAATTAATATCCTATTAGTTTGTTATTATTCAGTCGTTCAAGTTTGAATTTGTGTATTTCTAGTCCCAAATCCATTTTGAAATCCATTTTCTCCACCATTTACTGTCACCTGCTTCATTGCAGAGGATCTGTGGCTGTTTGAAATGGTTTGAGTATTCATGGATATAACAGCATAACAGATATGACAGTGATTCAAATGAATAACAAAACTGAGCGAGGGGAGCATCACGGTGATTAAACCACAGATCCTTCATTATGTGAATCTGCTGCTACCTGCAGCTTTTTGTTTTGCACAAACCTCTGATTGGATTTCCACAAACATTTAGGTAGAAGGACTCGACACGGACGATTTAATATCGCGAGACCGGGCGTATCGATCTGATTTAAAATATCTAACGCATTGAGAGGACTGAAATCTATGAGTTTGTGCAATTTGTCACAGCTTGATTGAGTTAAAGGGGACGGTCGGGTCATGGCAGTGGCAATGTGTGTGTGTGTGTGTGTGTGAGTGTGTGTAAGTGTGTTTGTGTATGTGGTAAGTGGCAATCGAGCCTTCATCCTGTTCCCAATCATCCCGGGAAAGGCCACCTGGACCTGATCCAGCAATCAACACCGCTCTATAAAGACCCCCCCCCCCCCGACTCATCACTGCATCAGTTCACCGGAACATTCCCGTCAGCGCTGAGGTGACAAAACCACCGGCAGGATTCCAAAAGTGGCCGAAGACACACAACTGTCTGAGCAAGTGACACGTGAATACAACACTGCTGACACGACAATAACCGTGAACAATAAAGATACGTCACAAGAGCTAATACAGTTATATAAACAAAGATGATAGCTTAATTTTCCAGACAAAACACACACACACACACACACACACACACACACACACACAGACAGACTGGAGTCATACATATGGAACAGTCCATTCCTGCATACAGATGGGGTTCTTCCCTCCAGTGGAGTTCAGGGTGGTGCTGTAGATATAGGAAATCGATACCAGGGAGACGCCACCTTGTGCTGATGCGTTGGAATTTAACCTTCTATTTACATACAAAATAAAAATGTATGGATTTCTATGTGAATTTCTCATTGTTTTAGTTTCCGATGACCAAGCAGGAACTGTTTGTGATTTTATTTGTGAGGCACAAGGCATGAAATAGAGGTAATTACCATTTATCAACAATAAATACCACCAATATTGTAATTTGTGTAGAAAACTTGTGTCTCTGTTTATCTGCTGCTTCTCCTCAGAGATGATTTAAGAAACTTCAGATGTGAGAGCAGCTTGGCCTCTCTTTAAAAAATGAAAGGAAAAGGCCATTGCAAATATGGCGTGACCCGGGAGATTTACATAATGAGAAGAGAATCCTTTCAACAGTCGCCATCAACAATCATAAGAGTGGCAGCCAGCGGGCGTGTGCTTGTTTATTCAAAGGAAAGCACACGACCGGACACAGATGTAAAACAGCACCGGCATCTGGCTGCCAAAATCCAACACTCAGTTCAACACTCAAGGCAACAAAGACGCTTTATTTTGTGTAAACGCTGTCATGTGGTGTCGCAACATGTTTGTGATATTAAGACACATGCGAGTCCAGATTTCCCCATCGCGGCAGCTCAAGGTCAATAAGCTCCAGAGAGAAACCTGCCATCGATTGAGGAGATGGGAAAAACGGTTTGTTTGCCAAGAACAAACTGTTCAGAACAAACTCTGCATCGGTAATTCAAGACCCCCCCCCGAATAACAAACACAAACGTAGCGGCAAATCCCAGAATGCAAATTTGTTTTTTTCGTTTAATGTGCAACTTTGATCTCACGAGTTTCCTCAGCATGTTTTGTGGATGGGGGTTGGATTGGATTATTCTGCTTTGACAGTTGGGAACCAGAAGCTTTACCGGATGGAAGCTGGTGTTTCTCGACTGAAGACCGGCAGCTTTGAGGGGAAGTAGAGAAAAAACATCTACACTTGATTTCCACTGAGAAATCAAAAGAGACATTATTTTAAACCCTCTAATAAATGAATGTAAATTGACAAAATTCCATTACACACGACCTGAGAGATACTGGTGGAGGAATAACAGGGACGATGGGATGTCTGGAGGCGAGGACGATCTGAAGGTCACTGTCAGTGGTTGTGAAATACTTACTGAAGGGATTTACAATTAAATTATCCAGCGGATCATTGGGACGTAGGCATAAGGACTGGCCAGGTAAGACATGGTAATAAGAGGGGATCTGTGTGTGTGTGTGGCTAAATAGAAATGATAAAGGATATGAAATATTAAAGTTATTCCCTTTTCTCCCCGGAATAAATGCAGCTTATGTTTTTTTTTTATCAGCAATGAAAATGAAATCCGGTTACACAGTGAACAGCTCGTTCAAAAAGCAGGAGGCAGAGTTTTACCCACTGTAACTTTGCTTTGAATAAAATCCTCAACTTTCCTCAACATAGGAAAATAGAAAAGTACTTTAGATTGACTGGAGAGCAGTAATACTTCAGTTTTTTGTTAATATTTTCCCCTATTTGCTGATGAGGACCATGTGATTTGGTAGAAAGCTGCAGGACATGCAGGTAAGTGGACTGTTTCAACTATAGACTGGAAGTAATCGACATGACAGATCCCCAAAAGCCGAAAGAACTTGATCACCACCTGGTGGCTGGCTGCAGTACAGTTCATAAACCCCGCCTCCTCCACGTTAGTGGATGGGACATGAACAAAGTACAGGTTAAATGTATTCTATTTTTTTTTGTTTGTCATATTAGCTATATTAGGTTTTAATTTCTTATTCCATCATCTGTATACATTCATTTAGGATGTAAACAGAGAGAATCTGTCAATTGTTGGACAAATTTTTTTATCAAGACAGAGAGGAGTTATTTTTTTATTTAACTACCTTCCTCTGTTTTAGTGTTTTTAATACATCACATGTTTGGGTTTGATTTTAAACTACAGGTTTTATTATAATGAATTCTGTGTTAAAATTCCAGATTATCATGGATCCCAGTAAACATGAATCAGTTTAATGAAATACGTGCGATCAGTGTCTTTTGTCCTGTTATCTGTGACTCATCATAAACCAGCAGGGAGACGACTGCACAGCAGCTCCTCCTGCTCATGTGTTAATCAAGTGCATTATCTCGGACTCTGATAAAAAAAAAAAACCCATTGCACAAGTGGGACAGTGGTCATCGGTTTGCTCGTGTGTCATCTGGATTCAGTCACGTGCCTCTCACTGGAATCTCACAGGAAGTCTGACTCACGTCGTGGTCACTGGTTTTGAAATAACCAGTGTGTTGGTGTGGCCACAGCTGCAGGCGGAAGCTGGACGACTCACCGCAGGTCAGAACGGGAGGAAGAGGAAGATCATCTGGAGAAACCTCTTAGAGACTGGATATGATTCTTGTCTGGAAAGAGTCCACACGTCAAACTGTCCCTTTTGTCTCTCAACTCTTCAAACCGAGACGTTACAACTTAATATATGAACTTTAATGAACTTCAATGAACCCAATCCCCAACAAACAAGTTACAACACCAACCTTTACCATTAAATAACTCTAACCTAAACTTAACCTTAACCTCAGAACATGTCTTCACCTTAAAATTGAATAATTAACGTTATGTTGGTCTGATTATTATCCCAACAAGGAAGACAAGTCCTCATATTGTGTCTGTGGAAACAGATTCAGGTCTGAAAACACAAGTAACACTCGAACAACACACACATGTTTATTATTCAGTAGTGAGAAACACACAATTTCCTCATCTAAAAATAATAAAAATGTATATTTATGATTATATTACATCTAAAGAGAGATGAACTGCTGACTTGAAAATATTTGCATTCAGTCTCTGCAAAATCAACCTGAAAACATCTCGTTAAGGTTTGTTGAACATTTCCTGTGACTGGTCTGAGCTGTGGAACCATCAGAGCTCTGAAGCTCCACAGCTTTGTGTTCCTGCTGTCAACTAATTAATTTCCCTTGATTATATTACTGTTCTCCACTATTCAAGGATTATCCTGACTGGGTTTCATTCTGTTGCTTTGTGTGTTTAGATGATTACGCCCAATTCCAATTTTCAGAATCTTTTTGTGTGATAATAATCACATGATTTTCCAGCTCTCAGCCAACTGTTGTAGATGCAAAAGTTAAACAAAAGATCTGAACACAGTGTTTACACCAGACTGTGGTGGACTAATGCATAGTTTCATAAATTCCAATTAAATTTCAGCCTTTTTGGGTGGATCTGATTCCATCCAGTCATCTCAGAGTCATACATTATGTTGTCATCACCAGCAGAATGGATGGTTAGAGTTATGGGTGTGAGACTGGGAGCTGTAAACCACGACCATCATTTAGAAATGTGTCCAGGAATCAATGACACAGCAACTGAGAGTAAACTCTGTCCGTCTCACACGTAAGACGATGTCCTCACAACATAATGCTCTTGTCCCTGAACATATTCCTCATGGAGCTATTGGGCTGTTCCAGTGTTTATAATTTCCAGTTTCTGTAAAACACTTTAATTACACACTGCCCACAAAATGCTCCATCACCTGTGGCTCAGCATCTGTCTGGAGTGATGTGGGAGGTGCTGGGAGGTCAACGAAGAGGCTCTGGGAGGTCAACACAGAGCCACTGGGAGGTTAACACAGAGGCACTGGGAGGTCAACGAAGAGGCACTGGGAGGTCAACACAGAGGCACTGGAGGAGGTCAGCGCAGAGGCACTGGGAGGTCAACACAGAGGCACTGGGAGATCAACACAGAGGCACTGGGAGGTCAACACAGAGGCACTGGCCGCACGTTCATCTCTGAAGGTTCAGGTAGGGAAAAGGCAAATTACTACTGGCCGGACTTCACGTGATCTGAATACCCAAGAACCCGAGGAGTCTCATCAGTGGCAAAATGCAGTCTCTGTGCTGAACCATGTGACTCTGCAGATTCATCAGTTTGCTCATTAACCTGATTTACAGAGATGATCTGTCGAGTGTGTTTAATTACGTCGCAGATTATTTATGTTTGTGTAAATCTCCTCACAACTCTGTTGTTTATTCCAAAGTTAAAAATCGACCCTGTTTATCTTTTCACATCGAGGGGTTCGGTCCACACGAGGGAACAGCCGGGTTCTCGGTCGGATATTAAACATGTCAGAGAGGACTTCAGTTTTCTATAATTAAACCTGGTCTTGGATTATTTACGCCCGTCATGCACCTTGAACATCTTCCCGGCACGGAATAGTTTGTGGACTGGAAAAAATCACTTTCCCAGTGGGAGTTTTCCACTGGTGCGTACGTTGTCCATTAAGTGCTGCTGCTCAGAAACATGAGCTAAAGTTGAACATGAGGTTGTATTTAGTTTTTTTTCTTTAAATGTAAAGAATGTGTAGACTTTATGTATTTCTCACCTTATGTTTGTTTCTTGTGTTTCTGAGTTGTTGGGTTCCACTTCCTTTTCAAACAGAATCCATAAATCAAATCAAAGACTTTCCTGTTCGTGTTTCATCGGCACGTGGGTCCTCACCTGTTCCCTGAGGGGGGGGGGGGGGGGGGCTCTGTTGGTGGATGAACTGCAGCCGCACACTTAATCTCCCTGGTTTGATTTATGAACAGTAGCGTTCGGCCAAACAGATTTCAGGTCAGCTGAACCGAACCAAAGTTGTTCACCATCAAGCTCCTGCATGTGTTCGGTGGAAGGTGGAGTCTCAGTGGAGCTGAGGTGTCCCTCAGTCAATGTTTGCAATAAGATGTAAAGTCATAATGTAACCCCTCTTTGCCTTATGAGGTTACAGGTATATTTGGGTTTCGGTTTCAATTCACAGTTGGACCAGTTACCAGGATTCTAGGTTAACGCTCATGGAGCCCAGAATGGAACATCAACATTGACCACACTCACACAAAATATGGTTTCAAAACTGTATTGTTAACAACAATTTTCAACATGGAAAATAATAAAATGCATGCAAAATAAAATAGAAATATAAAGAAATGTCTTTATGGTCTTCTCTTCCTTGATATGAGCTCAGTTTATATCGTTGGGGCCCTTTGATCTTTGTGTTTCCTACCACACCGCAGGTTTGGGAGGTAGTTCAGTTGACTCTGTTCCTTAGTTCCGGCTCGCCATCTGGTTATCTCCAGCGGATGTCTGGAAGCCGCCTGGTGACTATCCAGTGCTGGTCTCCTATCTATCGTCGACTACCGGTGTCGCTGATGTCCCCTCGACATCGAGCGTCACCAATTCAAATCCTTCACAAAAACCTGACCTGTAGAACAGGCCACATTCATACATCTCAGTAAATTACAACAGGCCATTGTTTCTCAGTTAAAATAAATAATAACATAAATATGACCTATATATTAATTTAAATCAATTAACAAAAATATATTATTCACATAGGTCTCACTTTACCAGTGAATGAAATAAAAAACTCAAATAACTCAAAATAGCCTTTTAGCATCAATTGTCCGAATTAAATAATGAAACAAGGTGTTATCCCCCTTTTTCTCTCCTTCCATACAATGCACACAATAGCTTAACATTTAGAATTACCCCACGTTGTTAGCAGCTAACTCGTGCGTTAGCTCAAGTTCAATGCTCATTCGCCTTGGTCGCTACACTAGCGGCTAACGCACAAGGTATCAATTTAGCAATTAGCGACAAGTTAGCACTGACGCACACACACCTCTACTCGACGCTCCCCACATTCAAAAGACACATTAAACTCACCGCCGAGCGGGCAACATCAACCGTGGACTGTTGAGTCAGCTCGCGGTGTTTTTTAACTACTTCTAGATATTTTCCAATCAGAGCGTTCCTCGTGCAACCGAACGGTGCGTTCTCTCCTCTCCCACACAGAGTTTTGCGTACCTGCAACGCCGCTGCACCGTGACGTCATGACGCACGTCTCTCTCCTCTCTCCGACACAGTTAACCCCATAAATGCCAGCTATCGCTCTCTCACACATTCATACAAAGTAATAGCGGACTTTTACTCTTTCTTTTAACTTTTTCACAGCTTATGAAGCCTGGGCTACACTCTCCCCCCCTGAGCTCATGCCCGTCCCGGGACATGGCAAGGGTTGCGTAGTTACTACCTGGGAAGTTGAGGAAGAGGAGCCTACAAAGTTCTCACCCAAAGCAGTGTCAACAACTGTGGATAAGTCACGAAGAAATGACTGCATCATAGCTAACAATGGGCTACCTAGTTCTGTGTATGTGAGTCGGTTAGGTTGGTCCTTAGTCCGAGTTGAATGTCGACCAGAACTAACCTGTTCTTGCTCTTGTGTATCAGATGTACATGTACCTACTGTCTGATTGTCACCAGTGTCACATGGAACGTCTGGAGATTTGTCACATTGTGTGTCAGTACAGTCATTTTCAGTAAAACCCATTGGTTCAGCCGTTGCGGCTATGTCAGTAATCGAATGTACAATGTCACTTGGCTGACTATCAGCCTGGTCAAGTACCAGAGAGGCGTCTGTAGTACAGTCAAGCCTAAAAGGTTGTTTGTCAATCTCAGGTAAATAATCAACACGCTGAACACTTGGAGTACTCTCAACGAGATGATCAAGTGGAAGTATCTGACGTTGTGCATCTTGCTCAAGGGATGTCCCTGGATTAAACTGAGCTGTGTTCTGAAAAGTTGGGACCTGAACACTTGAAGGATCCCTGAACCAGTAGATAGGAATGATCTCATCTTCCTCCTCGTCCGAGGGGATTGTTTCATCTGGGGAAGGATTTGCACGAGTCGACGGCCTACGCTTGCCGGACTGTGGGACAGGATGGCTGTCCTCTGTTGGTAAGTAGCCACACGGAAGTAGTAAGTCCCTATGTAATGTCCTTAAAGGACCTTCACGGTTCTCAGGCTTCACTGTGTACACTGGGAGTTTTCCAGCTCTGCTTACCACAACATGGACAGTTGCTTCCCATTTATCAGAAATTTTGTGCTTTCCCCGTAAGCGGACATTTCTGATGAGAACTCTGTCTCCAACATCCAAGTCCGAAGCCGTTACACGCTTGTCATATCTTGTTTTGTTTCGACTTGCTGTTTTTGCAGCATTTGCTGTTGCCATTTTGTAGCTTTCCTGAAGACGAGACTTAAGAGTCTGAACATACTGAGAGTGCGACATGTGCTGACCACCCTGCACAGGCAAACCAAACGCGAGATCGACTGGTAAGCGAGGCTGGCGGCCGAACATGAGCTCGTATGGCGTGAACCCCGTCACCTCGTTCCTCGTACAATTGTACGCGTGAACTAGCGGTTTTACAAACTCACGCCACCGAGACTTCTCTTGATTCCCCAGGGTACCTAGCATGTTCAATAAGGTGCGATTGAACCGCTCAACAGGGTTCCCACGAGGGTGGTACGGAGTTGTCCTCACCTTATGTATTCTAGCTACTCTGCAAAGTTCCTTGATCATGTGGGACTCGAAATCAGGTCCCTGATCACTGTGGAGTCTTTCCGGGAACCCGTAATGTACAATGAAATTGTCCCACAGACACTTCGCCACAGTTCGGGCCTTTTGGTTGGGCGTTGGTATGGCAACCGCGAACTTCGTAAAGTGATCTGTGATGACAAGGATGTCTTTTGTTCCACTACTGTCGGGTTCCAAAGAAAGGAAATCCATGCAAAGTAACTCAAGAGGTCTCGTGGTGTTGATATTGACCAACGGTGCCGCTTTCTCTGGCAATGCCTTTCGGCGCACACATCTGCCACATGTTTTCACCTTCTTTTCAACATCTAAAGCCATCTTTGGCCAAAAGAACCTTGTTCTGGCAAGATCTAAGGTACGATCAGCACCCATGTGTCCCATGTGATCATGTAAGCTCACCAAGACCATGTCACGGAGCTCAGCTGGCAAGACCAGCTGATAAGAAGTCTGGGCGCCGACTTGCCGTCTTCGGTATAGCACATTATTGAGGAGCTCAAGACGCTGTAGCTCTCTCAATAAGAGTGGAAGTTCTGGGAGTTCGCTCCGTAGCGTGGGAGGTGGCTTCTCCCCGCACTCAAGTTGGTAAATAACATGCTTCAAACACTGATCAGCCCTTTGTTTGCTCGCTAACTCAACTTCAGTTAAGTGAGGGATGAAAGGCAATCCTCCAAGCTGGTCCTCTTTCCCATAGCTGTCAGGTACAGCTCTCGTGGAGGTGGTAAGAGTTTCGACCAAAGTAGCACCACCATGAACATAAAGATTGTCACTGTAGACAAATTGCCTCTCACAAATGGCTTGAACAACAGCTTGGTCGACAGCATCGATACTGTCCGGGTCAGAGAGATGGTCGCGCGCGAACTGACAAATCCGTTCCCTCTCCTTCAGCGACTTGGGATCGTCTGACAGTTCGCCATGAGGTCTGCGCGACAGTCCGTCGGCATCTGAGTTTTGTTTTCCCGGTCTGTACACAAGCTTGAAGGAAAAGGTAGACAAGGTTGCAAGCCATCTATAACTCGTTGCGTCGAGTTTTGCAGTGGTCAAGATATACGTTAATGGGTTATTGTCAGTAACTACAGTGAAGTGATTTCCATAAAGATAGTCACAGAATTTTTCAGCGACTGACCACTTAAGTGCCAAGAATTCCAGCTTATGGGCTGGGTACCGGCTCTCACTCCGCGATAGCCCCCTGCTCGCATAAGCTATGACCCGGAGCTGACCTTCTTGTTCTTGATAAAGAACAGCACCAAGGCCGCTGGTGCTGGCATCAGTATGTAGCACATACGGCTTTTGAGGATCGGCGAAGCCCAATACCGGAGCGGTGGTAAGCGCTTCAATGACCTGCTTAAATGCCTGCTGACAAGCAGGTGTCCAACGACCGCCAAAGGGTGCCTTTGGGTCATGGTAAGTCTGATCGGTTGATGGTTTCAAGTTGGATTTCTTACGTGGAGGTGGGTACCCGGAGGTCAGGCCGTGCAAGGACTTCACGATGTCAGAGTAACCCTTCACAAACCTCCTGTAGTACCCTGCAAAACCCAAGAATGACCTCAATTCTCGCAGGTTTCGGGGGACTGGCCAGGTTTTGAGAGAAGCAACCTTCTCTGGGTCAGTTTCAACCCCGTTCCTGGAAACGACATGTCCGAGATATCGGACAGATGTTTGAAAGAAAGAACACTTCTCAGGTGAGAGTTTTAGACCAAACTCCTTCAGACGACCAAGAACTTTCATAAGTCGGGTTTCATGCTCCTCCAAGGTCTTTGAGAAGATGATCAGATCGTCTAGGAAAACCAAGACTTCCTGCAAATGCATATCGCCCATGCATTTCTCCATTAACCTTTGAAAGGTACTTGGTGCGTTTGTCACACCCTGAGGCATCCTATTGAACTCCCAAAACCCAAGCGGGCATACGAATGCTGTCTTGGATTTGTCTTTCTCTTCGACTTCAATCTGGTAATAACCAGACTTCAAATCGAGGACCGAAAACCACTGAGAACCTGAAAGTGCAGATAAGGTCCTTTATTGTCTGCAGGTTCAGCTTGCGGTAGTCAATGCAGAGTCTGACGGTACCGTTCTTCTTCTTGACAACCACGATTGGGGACGAAAAAGGTGACTCAGATTCCCTAATTACCCCAGTTTGTAAAAGCTCTTGGATATGCTTGCGAACAGCTTCAACATTTTCACAGCTTATGAAGCCTGGGCTACAATAAACACACTCATTGTTCTTTTCAAAGTTAAAAAGAAAGAAAACTGCTGGCGACATTGAAGTGATTCATGAAAACTGAAGTTCACTTAATTGTCGAGCACAGAAATCGGATGACTTCAGTTAGTTGTTGTTTCACCGTGACCCAGATCCTTCTCTAACCTCGACCAGGCAATCTAATTAATGGCTGGTTTACACCGCGCAGCCAAACGACCTGTTTTGTTATTAAAGTTTCCGGCCTTGTTGTTCCAGACTGTAACAGGCTTCAGCGATTTGTGTTAATCCGTCGGAGGCTTTCAGAAATTCTTTGATAGATTGAGAGACCGGTCAGTGGCACACGAGGTCAAAGTCAGTCGGCGGCTCGCAGAAGAAGAAAAGCTTTTCAATACGTGTGTGTGGAGAGGAAATGTTCATAATACTGAAAGAGCCATATGGCTGTTTAATATCTACCATCGTTTATATCTAATACAAAACATCGACCAGTCTGGAAAGTTGAAGCTAAAAGAGCGAGCACAAAGAAAAACACCTTCTGTCGAAGAGGAAAAACAAGATCTGATGGACAAGGGAAATGGTTCCTCTGGTAAATGAAGCAGATGCGATGATCAAGTCCCGGAATAAGAAAGAAGAAAAAACTTCTCCCCGCGAAATGAATTACTTCACAGCTCAGTGCGGCTTCATCGAGAAGCAAAGCCGGGGCGGAGCGGCGTGGAGCCTCCATGAGAAGAACGAGCTGTGAAAACCCAGATCCCTCTGACACCTCCTCCCTCTGACACCTCCTCCCTCTGTGTAGATGAAGTCTACAGCTGTGTAGTGAAGTCCTGACAGGGAGATCTGTGTTCATCAGTCGTCTCTTTCCTATTGTTTTAAAATGTCACTGTGTGAGAGAGTGTGATACCTGAGGATGTTGCCATGAGGTTGACAAATCTGTATCTGTCGGCGCGGGAGGTGAAGAGGAGATGTCTGTATTTCAAGCTCATATATATAAATAAATACACAGGTGTTTGTGGAATTCGAAGACAAACATCTGTTGAACGCATATGTTGTGAATCGTTCATCTTGTCTTTTTCTCACACTTGGCAGATGTGTATTCTGCAGTGTCAATTTTGGTGATATTTGGTTAAATATTAATAGAAATGGAATAAACAGGTGTCCAGCGTTCTGCAGGAGTCAGTGGGGACTGGGCAGTTTGTCTTCTGTCTTCTCATAAGTCCTCATCTAAATTATGGCAGTGGACGACAACTTGGTCAAATTGTGGGTCAAAAATCACCACCATTTTTTGAGATTTTCTAATTCACGATATCTGACAGGTGCAAATCTCTTCTAAGGTGACTTTAACAAACTCACTTCCTGTTTGGCTACTTCTCTTCAAAGTAAAAGCACAATGTGTGTTCTAACGCTGCAGAGCTTTTCGTTTCTGGAAAGTTTTGAAGTTGGGTCGGACGATTGTGTCGAATGATCAACAGACACACAACGTATGGAACAATAACAGCAGTAAATCATTCAAACATTTATATAAACTACAGACAAAACATTCACCTTAAACTTCTCACTGCAGATACACCAGGTAGGATGAACGCAAAGTTTCCCTCTGCACCATAGACAGTGTATTGAACTCCTTGAGGAGGACTCACTAATGAAAACACTGCACTAGTATCTTCTAATTCACATCCCTTTCAATTTGTTCTCCAGTAAGTTAGACCTCTTTGTAAGTATAACACCCGTAATCCATCCAGGGAGTGAGTCAGCGTTGTGCTGCATCCAGATCGGACTCAACCTGCCGGAGAAGACCAAGTGCTCAGTGTGTCTCAGATAAATAAATAAATTGATTAAAAGTCAATTCCCTCCAAGTTTCTTTCACACAAACAAACAAGTAAGAGGCTTCTCTAATCACTGTGGACGGATGATACCATCTTTCTAATGGGCCCGGGTGTGTGTCTCTGTCTGTGTTTGTGTCTGTAGACGACTGCTGTGTGTCTGTTTCACTCCATCTTGTGTTAACTTTCGCTGTCTCGGGTTTTGTTTTTCTGTTTAAAAAAAAAGAGAAAGTAACAGAGCTGGAGATAAATCGGTCACTATCACTGAAGAAGACATCACACAGGAGGCCCAGGTGTCAGGTGAGACATCTCATCCAGGGAGATAAATGGATTCCCACTACGTGTCTCCTTTGAGTTCACACCTCAGGATCTTTGATCAGCTCAAGGACGAATGCTGGAACAAAGTGTGAGTTCACCAGGAACTGAATCAGAAAATTACTCTCAGTTCTTCCTGAGGTGCTATTTCCAGTTAAAGTCCTGTTAGCTTGACAGAATCAAATAACCAACGTCCTTCAGAGAACCTGTAACTTCATTTACTAGAAGCTGATTCTGCACTTCATTTGTGTACTTGATTTTTCAAAACCACTTTTATTTATTGAAGGATTTATCCTCAGGTGTTTCCTGGACACAGGGGCAGAGACGGGAGAAGGTTGAAGATATTGTGAGTCTTGAAAAATGATTAAGGTTCATCCAGACATGAGTAGAACATGTAAACAGGGACACAGATAAAGTCGGAGATCTGAACCCTGAACCCACTGAACTCCATAGTTTGGATGGATTCTTGGAGTATCGACCCTTTTGGGTGATATCGATCTGATAGACTTTCATCTTACAGTTTTCTTGTTTCAATCTCTACGGGTTCTAGAGCTGATACCTCTTGACACTAATGAAGCTGCTTGGATGTTCCCATTTTCCAATTTGAGAAGTCGTTCTTCTGGTGTGTGTGTGTGCGTGTGTGTGTGCGTGTGTGTGTGTGTGTGTGTGTGTGGTGTGTTTATTAGTTTTAAACTCATTACGTGCAACATGGACACTTCTAAACTCAGACACGCCCATAACTGTTTCATCCCCCCCCCCCCCCCCCCTCTTATGAGAGAGCTGCGTGTGCACATCCTATAGTTAATGTTGCTAACTAATTTATTAGTAAATGTAGGCCAGGAGGACGTCTCTCTCTCTCTCTCTCTCTCTCTCTCTCTCTCTCTCTCTCTCTCTCTCTCTCTCTCTCTCTCTCTCTCTCTCTCTCTCTCTCTCTCTCTCTCTCTCTCTCTCTCTCTCTCTCAGGAGGCAGGCAGGATTCAGTCTAAACTTGGTTTGAGAACAAAAGTCAAGCAGGAACTAATTAGTGTTTGTTCAGTTGACAATGGCTCATGTAAGAGGGGATTTGTGTTGTTGTGTTTCTGTGTTGGTGTGTGAAGTGTTTTGTTTACTACAGAGCAACATAAATCACCAGGTCCCCTTTAAACAGCCCAGGATCCAGAGGGAGGGGGGGTGTATTCTCTGCTGTGCACTGTTTGCATCCAGTGCCATTGTTCTGTTCCCCTTCACAAACTGGTGATGTCTGTGGAGGTTATTTCCTCCCCTGCACTGGACTGGTATCTTGGTGTTTTGCTGACTGGCCGTAGTGGGAGTGGATTTAACCTTCGCAGCAACTAAATTGTGTACAGTCACATATTGGATGAATCATATAATTTCTGCAGGATGACAAAGCTCACACCCCAAAAGCATTAAGCACTTGATTCATTTGCACAACTCTCCCTTCACCACAATTGTGGACGTGTTTCTTGTGATGCAATGAAGAGTAAAGAGGGAGAAAGAGGAGAACAAGCCTCAGCCTCTCATCCACAGGCTGGAGACGGTTTAAAGCCGTAATCCCCGGCTCTCTCTTCATGCTGCTCAGTGCTGCTGATGTGTCTGAGAGACCGGGCCCCTGAGAATCTTATTACCCCCACTGTCACTTCCCTCAGGTGGAGTGAGTAACTACGCCACACAATCTGACACAGCACAATCCGTCCGCCGCCGATTAAAACCGGGCAGATTTGGAAATTGGTTCCTCGGCTCAGGTTCGAAGCCGCTCTGGATCTTAATTGAGTTACAGGACGGGGGCGGCGGCTGATACACAAACTCATCAGCTTGTTCGACTGGAAACGTTCCTCCTACGACACGTCCGACAGCCACAGAGACGTGTGGGGGACCCAAAGTAATATATGAGTTTATCATTGTTAGTTCTCATCATTTATCATCTTTATTAAATCGTTAACTATTGACTATCTGACTTCCCTTGTGATTTAGTGCTTTTCCTAAGCCTTGACCCTCAGAGTTACTGTGCAAATCATTTTCTAGCTTTTCATGATTCACACAGTTCATGATGACAGATCCAGGTTTGCCATTTGAAATCCATAGCTGCCAGAAATTTAGGCAAAATGTTAAATAAATCAGGAATCATTCTTTCCTTGCTCAGCTGCAATATGTGGGATTGTGGGAAACATGATCCCAATCTTCCCTCCTGTCTCTGAGTGATGTTCAGGAAACAATTTAATAATATTGAGAGGAACTAATAAAAACAGATCCAAGTTGAATTTGTCAACTGCAAATCACAACAACAAAGGGAAAATCACAAACAATAGACTTAAAGAAGACAAACCATTTTGTGTTTATTTGCTCTTGTTTGTCCTTTTGTTGTTTTGATTTGTTGATGATTTTTGTGATTTATCGTTTGTGTTTTCCCATTTCTCTTTGTGCCACCGTACTGGTCATCTGTTTATGAGCCATGTAGAGGACTGGGAAATCTCTGCACCTCTTATTCCAGCCCCGTGCACAACACTTCAGCAGGAGGAGGACTCCACAGCTCAACACGCTCCCTGTGCTGACTAACAGTTGCTGAGCAGTGATTGGAAACTAGCTGTTCTGGGGAAAAGTTTGAGAAAAGGGGTCAGTTACATTCTGGGTTCTTCCATTAGCACACTTTAGCCATGCTGTGCCGAGCCGTGACGACATGCGTTTCCAGCTACAGACTCACAGCGGGGGGGGGGGGGGGGGGGGGCAAGCTGAGCCAGGCTGATCTGAATGTACAGAAACATGTGAGGATGAATGTGAAGAATCAGGGTTATTGTACGGTCACTATTAGTAAACATCCTAGACTACATGCTGGTTGTTTCGGAACACAAAGTGCTTCAATGGAATTTA